>NC_034411.1:52419068-52439183 GCF_002078875.1 Numida meleagris
AATAAAAATAAAATAAAAATAAAATAAAAATAAAATAAAAATAAAATAAAAATAAAATAAAAATAAAATAAAAATAAAATAAAAATAAAATAAAATGTGTATTTTCAGAGTGCAAAGCAAAATGCAAGAAAATTAAAAAATATTGAGAAAACTGTGGTATTCCCTTAAAGTCCACTAAATGATCACAAGCTATGAAAACATGCTATGATTACATTGCTAACTATAATCTCCTTTAGGAAATAATTAATGCATGGGATTAAGCTCACCACTTTTAAAGAAAGTGCATGACCATGTTCCTAACTTCTTTAAGTTTCTTCTAACTTACTTCTTATCTGGAACTGCTTTAATGTTTGGCTTCAACACTGCATTGCAAAAACTCCAGCATGAAGTCAGACCAATTAAAAGCCCTGAGCCCAACAAAAAACATTTATCTGCAATGCTGAGGGCTTGTTTATTGATTTGACATGAGTACCAATGGGAACTCTCTGTTGGCAGAACTGAGGATATTTTTTTAGCAGCAAGGGCACAATGCTCACCTCCTTCGTCATGTCAGACAAGTCCACAGGAACAGCTGAGGTAGGGAATGCAATCTGCTGCTTTTAAGTTAATAGTAGGGATTTCTAGACAAAAATTGTTGTGTGCCTAATGGAACCAGGAAATTATCATCAATAAAAATAGGAAGGTATTTCCTGGAGAGTATGCTATGTAACTAGAAGGAAGACTGGAACATCAGTAGATTCATATAATTCATTTCTAGAAAAGTGCTTACAACATACATTTTAAAACAAGAAAATAAATCCCCTTGGGTTAAATAGGTAAGTAGATTTTATTTCTGCTACATTTTATAGAGGATTCTGTGGTGACTATGCAGTAAGACAACATGAGTTAAAAAAAAACTCTGTAACAAAAAACTCTAAACAGTATTTCATAAAATATTTGGATGATCTTTTGAAATAGTTTGATATAAGCAAACAAACTTGCAAATCATTCCAGCTCCTCTCTTTTTGTATTGCTTCAGAGTGTTCTTAAAATAAGTACCTTTTTACAGCATGAGTGGAATACTGGTGCCTTTTATTACATACGCCGCTGACGTCTGAATAGATAAGCAGTAAATACTGCATGCTATTTGTAGAACGGAAAAACTGTGAGTACTCTGGGAACAGAGTATTAATTTCCAAGTAGCTTCCATTTGTTTCTCTACCCATAAATGTGTTACAGTCAAATGGAAGCGGTTTTGCTGAGTGAATCAACTGAGGACTTGGATTTGGAATACTTGATTCCTATTTCCAGCTGTGCTGCTAGCTTGCATGTTACCTTGGATAACAAGAGTCATCCCTCTGTGCTTTGGTTACTGTGTGTTTGCAACAGGATGGTAGAACTTACCTTCTGTTATCCAGAAAGGGGAAAGTGCTATAGAAAAAGCTTTCATCATACCTACTTGTTTATCATGGAAACACACTCAGATCAGAACTATACATTAGATGTCTTGCATATTTGATTAAGATTCTTATTGAACAGTAACATATATATTAAATACACTGTAACTATAAAAAATGGTTATTTTTTCTCACATTAATCTTTGGGTAGAAGTCACTAGTGTACTTTTAACACAAAAGTAAGTATTCACCGATCTACTGTGTTACAATACAAGAACTCACCTGTATGGCTACTTCGTTTGCAATATGTATTTGTTGTAGACTTTGATTTAGATGTTAAGTATGTTGAATTGGAGCCAATGGAACTAGACGATAGGGATTTCCCAAGATTATCAGAACTCTTCTTTATGATATTCGTTGCTGTCTTGCTCCAATCTGAAAATGATTGAAAAGTTTAATGTGAATAATTACTATCAATCAGTAAATGTACTAAATGACTAATTTATTCAGTTACATGCATTTCAAGTATTAGATGCATTAGGAATGCTTACACAGGTCTGATCTGCTGAAGTAGATAATACACTAGCAATTTGTACTTGCTGCTGCACGGTTTAGCGTATTGTTGCACCATTAATAACAATGTATAATAATGGTTACTCAGTATTTCACATTAAAAAATTTTTGGCAGAACCATTAACACTGTAGGCTTTTACACAGTAACAACTTCAAAAATTAAATGAATTAACGAGTACTAATAAGATTATTGGTGAAAAATGACAATAAACATCTCCTCATATGTTTCCCAATACCAGTATCCTTCAGAATAAATGTAGCTACCTACTTCTGCGTCATATACTTGCAGGTAGGTACAGATAGTTTCACACAGTGATCTTGGCTATCATTCTAATTCACTGTATGTACTATGGTGAAAATTGTAGAAGGCATCTAAATCACATGGTTTGCTTTAGCTCTGTTTTAAATCAAGAGAAGGATTTTACCCTAAAACATTGCTACAGCATATGGGTTACTACTTGTCTGATTTAGCGATGACAGTACTGCAATGTTTGTTTCTTTGTTTTATCATAACATGCCCTAATGTTCACTTCAATTAGATAAGAATGCAGGTTCACATTTGGATCACTGTTCTGCCTGCAAACCCTGTCAGATTCACAGAGAATAAAACCAACCAGTGGTGATGGTCCAGTTAATACTTGCTGTAACGATAGCACATCAATTACATCACAGACATACTTGAATCCTTCAGGTTTTTATTTCTGTCATCTTCCCAGGCTGCCCAGCAGCAGCATAAAAATCTGGAAATAATTTGATCTATCTGTGTTTTCCAGTTCAGGAGTTACAACACGAACCACATGGAAACTGAACATATGAAATAATTTGGATGCCTGTTCAGAATGAATTTGATTTTCCTAGTTTGTATTAACTCTTTGAAATCACGACTCGGATTTTTTTACTGTAGTGAATGCATAAATGTTTCATAGTTCACAAGTTTACACTGAGAATACATCTCTTAAACAAAACTGAACAAGGCAAATCTAAATTCTTGATGGCAATGCATTTGCTTATAACCTTGAAACAGTATATGGATACCAAGACAGGAAGGACACTGAAGTAGTTGGAGCACTGCAGGATGGGTTGGTTTACCTCAATAGGCAAGGAGCTCATGCCACTTTACACTACCTCTGGAATTGGATCCCAGTCATTTAGCAACAATCGTGTAGCCCAAAACTATGAAATCAAATATAATAAAGGAGAACAAAGGAGTCTAACATCATCCAAGATGGCCAATGGTACAGGAGGCACTCCGAGGTGTCCTAGCCAACTGCTACAAAGGACAGCTCTAGCAGTGCTCTCCTTTCACACAGATAAAGATGAACATCACCTCAGGAACCTAACCTGATTTCTGCAACAGGGATTTCCTGTGTTTCTGAGACTCTGCTGCTGTCATTTACAGGGTGAAGGGCAGAACAGTTTCAAATGACAAAGGTAGAAGACTTTTAAGAATCAATCCTCCATCAACCTAATGGTCAACAATTTAGTCAGCACATTTTAGTTAGCAGGGAAAAAGGATTAAGATTGGTTTTTGAATGACAGAATTTGAATAACTGGATTTTATTTATTTTTTTTAAGGCTCCACACGGCCTTCCAAAACCATGCATGCAGCACTACAAAATTCACCAGTTGCCTTCAATGGAAAACTGAAAGAAATGTTTTGAGACTTTTTATGAAGTGATATTTGAAAAATCCCTTGGCAACTGTTGTTTCAGAAGTGAAGAGATATCCTATGATTAATCTATTTTTCAACATCTCTGGCTTATACTATATTATATTAAAAATAACAAAACAAATAAGGTAGCAAGCTGGCTGCTTGGACTTTTCCAGACTACTGCATAAAATAAGGAACCATGACTTTTTTTTTTTTTACCTGAATTGTCTGCCAGTCGGAATCTGCCGCAACATAGATGTCTCCTCCATTGTTTCTGCACATTTTCTTTCATTGCACAGTGGAATACAAATATAAATAAACCTTTAACAAAAGCAAATAAAACATGTATTTTAAATGGATAAGTAGACTGTTTAAAATCTGATAACAAAAGGCTATGAAGTACAAGCAAAGACAAATCTTGTCATCTATCCACATGCCTCATTTAATATGTTTTGGAATTAATTAAAGCTTTCCCATCCTCTTGCTGCTATACAAGCATCTGGTATATCAGAAGAGAGAGAAGAGAGCCCTTTAATTGACATTCATATCCAGCTGATTCATACCTAGCTCAGTGTGGATCTTTTAATTATGTTTTGGCTTAGATGGAAATCATTAAAAGATTTGTCTTTGAACCAAATGAAAACTTTGCACTCAATGGGATTGCATAAGCCAGACTGCAAAGTAAATACAGACACTGTTTTTTTTAGCAAGAAGATATTTTATCTCCTCCTATTCTATATCCACAGAACTGTGGGCTGTATTTGTTCATAAGCTGAAATCCTGAAGTTGGCTCTTAAGCGTTCACTTGGATTTACATGCATCACATGAATGTACTTGAAATGATTACGAGAATGGTAAGAATATGTCTGCAAGTACTAATTAGTTGTCCAGCTACTTTTGAAGAAAATTACCTGTTTTTGCATGCAACTGCAATAAAAGAGTTTAAGAATATTTTTGTAGTTTTCACTTTTTTAAGCAATCAAGCTATTTACATTCAAGACAGAAGGTGGGCATCTACCATGGGGTAAAAAAATCTCCAGTGGGGCATATGGTACAAGTTAATCATCCTACAGAGATATTTTGGAGCTAAATATAGCACTTGGACATCTCTTGTGCTCTTGGCACTTCCTGACAGGCACCAGCTGTGGAATCTTCCATCTTTCCCTGTCCTGATCTGTTCTCATTGTACTCTAATTTCCTGGGAGCCAGCCAGTGTAAGGCTGAACACCTGATGGCAAATGTTACTACAAAATCCTGCATAATTATATCTTAAAGGTGAATAAATGCTACATAATGTAGGCAACATAGTTAAGTGCTATCCTCAAAGACTGTTCTTTTAAGATGATCATGAATATCTCCATACACCAATGGCCCACTACAGTTCAGATGGTAGAATGCAATTGCAGGATATAGGTTGGAAAATGCAGATCTAGTGCATAAAATTATCCTATTTCCTCCAAAATTCTGAAGTAATTTTGAATGAATGTTGGTCATTGAATTTTGAGCGTATTTGCTTATGGCACTCAGACCAGACTGAGACCACCAAAGATAGAGAACCAAAACAGGAAACTTTGTTAACATTTTGCATTAATGAAAAATGGCAAAAGAAAAATGAGAAGCACAATGTAAGGAAGGTACCTTAATGTATACCATATGCAAGCTCTGTTCAAATCTGGTTACCGTGTCTGCATTTAGTAAGATATTTCTGTGTATGCTTTGCCTTAGGCACAGAGTTATTCCAATGCAGTCTCTAGCAGCCTTTACTTGCTCAGAGATGTGCAGTTGTTCGTACCCCAAGTACAAACAATCTTAGGATTTCTGCATTGCTACCAACTTATTAAACTGATGTTTAATTAAATTGTAGTGAAAATTTGGAACATTTTGAATGGTTAAAAAAGAAAATGCCTATGTCTAGAGTATTACAAAACGAATGCACAGCATTAAGTACTTTGCCTTTGCCCTGTCTGGGCTTGGTCTCTGAAATGTTTTTCTCTGTATTTCATTATTCATTAAGTTTACAATGTGCTTTAGTAACACAGCTTTGGTTTTGTTTCCCAGAGACAAATCAGACCCTAGGCTTGGCTCTAGCTTGGCTCTAACTTGAAAGTATTTGGCTTGCCCAGGCATATATAAAATGAGCAGCCAAAAAAGAGATGTTCCCAGATTTTTTGCTCTAAGTGTCAAAGAGAGAAAAATAATTTCCTATGTAGATGTAATAGCAAAGTACAGTAACACCAGTAGTCGTAGCAATGTACTGTTTTCACTGCCAGTGCACAGAAAACTAGGTCGATGGAGGCTTCTTGTACAGATTAAAACACTAGCACAGCTTTCACAAAAATGAGAGAGGGAATAGATATATTTATGGAGGGCTCAGTAATTAAGCTCATGCTAATACTGATGAAAGACTTGCCATACTGAATTGTTTTTTCATGCTAGAAAGTGCTCCCTGATACAAATGTTTATTTTGCCTTTGTGCTATTTCATCCTCTTACTTCTAGGCAGATGTGTGCTGCACTAGCTGTTGGTGATTTTAAATGTTCTTTTCCTGGTTTCTTTAGCTTTACCTAAAGCTAAAGACACAGCAATAAGCATTTTCAGATACAGGATTATTATCTTCCTGTGCTTGTTATGACCTGTATGAATGTGTACTATGCCATCTTTGCTACCGCAATCCATGAAAAGCACATTGCTCATCTTCTTGTGTTTACTCCTCGGGGTTTTTGGTTTCATCTTTTGACCTACTGTTTTTCCACTGAACAGTGCTATTACCCCACAGAGACTTAAGCAGTGGTGGTCAACCTTGTGTGCACTCTGCATGTACATGCTTAATTGATTGCACTGGAAAATCTGGTTAAAGAATACTTGTTGAATTTGATCCTTGGCATGCTCTTCAGAGTTTTAATCTTTTTTCATGTTCTTCCCATGCTTTTAATCTCTCTAGGCCTTTCTGAATTTCTGACACAGACACATTACAGCAAATACTTCATTATGTGCCTGGGGGAGTATCAAACTCTGTCCATTGCAAAAAAAGTCTTTAGTAAGAGCACCACATTCAAACAATTTTTGCCATTTTGCCTAGCATTTCAGGTTGAAACCAAACCAAACCAAAACCAACATCATTCTCTTTCCACGAAAGCTCAATAAATCTTTTCAGTGCAGTAAATGTGTCTCAAACCTAACAGATAAAATCCACCCAGTGTTACATTAATTACTTCTTCCATTAAGGGAAGATATTTTGCTGACCCTGGGAAATCATATATTTTTTTATCTCAATGTTCATTTGGCATAACACATGCTCCTCCAATGACATCCTTGGGTTTAGTTTTTGTTATGCTTTTTTTTTTTAACGAGTAATTTTTTTTTTTTTTAAATATGTGTGTGATTTAACACATACCCTTCCAATCACCTTCATGGGTTTCAACTATGAGCTGCAATTCTTCTAAATGTCAGCAATATAATTCTGTAAACTATAACAGATTACAATTTATAGCATTTCTCAGAAGGCTGAACTACATTGGAAAAGTAAAATATTCAAAACTCCAGCAAAAGTAAACAAAAACAAACCAGCTACAACAGCCACTGGATTTTCCTTAAGGAACCAAATAATATAATTTATCTCTGTGCTATCTCTCCACATTGAAACAGGACTGGATTTTGCTTTATGAGCTTTTCATGGCTTAATAAAATAGTTATAAGCATTACAAATTCCCTACAGGGATAAATAAAGGAAAGAGGCTTCCTATGTTTGTTGTAATCAGTGAAAGGAAATGTTGAAGGTCATACAGTGTCTATCAGCAGAAACCACTGCAGACTGTTAGCTAGGAATAGCACTATCTATAATACTGTGCATTTTATTTAAAAGGCCTTGAAATGTTAAATTAATCTAACAAAGGCCTTCAACCCATATGTAGTAGGTACAACTGTTCCACAGAACGGTAAACTAATGATGTTTTAGTATCAGGGCAAGATCCGGAGAACTTGGATCTGAGTTCCATCATTGGATCGCTGGACATAAGATCCCCCAGAACAGCAATAGTTCAAATATTGTTTGTTGACAAAAAACAGAAATTCAGCTTACCTTGCAATGAATTGAAAATGGAGAAGAGGTACAAGAAGGGCAGAGTTAATGGACCCCAGGCAAAAAAGGCAAAGCCCCACGTCATGCCCAAGAGGAAGGTCAGGCTGACCACACTACGGAGGTTCCTCAGAATCTCTTCCTTTAGTGTTCGATTAGTTCTTTTCCCATTCCTCCCACAGATCTGCACCATTACCACCACAAACATGGCAACATTCAAGAGAAACATGATTCCAAAGTATCCGGCACAAGTCACATAAAAGACGACTTTATTCTTGATCCAGCAGCTGTAAAAAAATTACAATTATTTTTAGGTAGTGCAAAACATCCTTCAATTATTCATTTAGCCACAAGGAAAATCTGTTTACATCTGATTCCCTTGCTGCAGAGCTATAACTTCAAATGAAACTTTTGTCCATTTCCTATTTTTAAGTAGGATGAAGCTCATTGACAAATTAAGTCACTATAGCCCATAGTAGCGTCTCGTCAGAAATCAGAGGTTTTTGCCTCATTGTAATTAAAACTAATTAGAAAGAAAATCTGATACCAGATATAAGTATTGGAAACTGCAGTCTCATCATGCAACTCAATACAAGTAGCTTCTCCACCTTCATCAGTGTGAAGCATAGGAGGCGTTATTAACAGAATAGACAAGCTTGGATCTTCACTGCCAAAATCTCAAGTTTCTGCCACTTCAACTAAAGGACAACTCACATGTCTCTAGAGAAGAGGCAGTATGGGTAGTCCTTCAGGGCAGCAATTTGACAGTCAGCTATTTAAGAGATCTAGCTTATTGCTGTAGTATCAAATGGCTGGAATGCTTATCATGATAGTAGGACAAAAACCACAGAATTACATTTTTTGGTTTATTGTGACTAAGCTTTGCCAAAAAAACAGAAAATGAGGTAACAAAGAGCCATACATTTTTTTTTTTGCACTTGAAGATTATTATTTGAGCATAAAGAACATGGAAAGTTAATAACCTATTAGTCTATTTTATTTAAAAATGAGACTATTTTTGTTTTACTTTTTTCATGCTCACACCTAGGACATGGAGTTTTTATTTAAGATAAACCAAAACAGGTATTTTTATTTATTTGAAACAAAATTTATTTTTTGTCAGAGGTGTGTTTGGTCCTAGGTAATGCAAATTTCCCTCCGAATTTCCTAATAGCCTTCTTTGCTTTTCAGATTCAAATAATTTAGGAGACAATTTTTTCCACTTTGCTCTTCTTATCCACCTATGACTTTTCCAAAGTTATCTGGCTAATGTTTTTTTCTTTTTTTCTCCATGCTAAATGCTAAATTGTAAGAGATTATGAATACTTACAAGTCATCTCCTCCTTGCCCAGTAGCATCTCTGCCGTACAATTCTTTGCCATAAATATGACTTGCATTTTTATTCGTGCTCGCTAAAACAATTGCTATCACTAGAGCTGGCAAACCTGTAACACAAGAACGTTATAGTTTGCTCTCAAATCCCCTAAACTTTCAAGATCACCATGCAAAGCTGAATTAGTGATGTTTCCAACACTATTGTTTTGGTATAGAGTATCCTGAGGTAGTTCTATGTCAGAAAACTGAACAGAGAAGTAGAAGAGAACAAAACATATTTTTCAAACAGTAAAAATATATAAAGCTTTCAAAGTACCTAATGAGCATTAATGAATTAGCCTCCTAGTGCTCTTTCTTTAAGTTAGAATATGCTATATTAGGAGGTGACAAGGTAATTCTCTGAAAGCCCTTGCACACAGGCTCTCAAAATGAAGTGAGGAGACTAACAAAGTACTGAAACAATGATGTCAAAGAAGAGTTGGGATTGGGATATTTTTGGAGGGATTTCTTTTCAGAGATGCTGATGTCATTTAAGAAGGATGAGGAACTGGGGAACATGAACTCAAACCTGTAATTTCTCTTCTGCTTCTCTCAGCTGAAAATATCTTCACTTTTTCTAAAACATCAGCTGCACTTCACTTAAATGTGTAAAAAAAATAAAAATAAAGAAAACTCCAAAATAGACTATGTTTTATTAATATAGTAAAGAGAACATTTTGGGAAAATAGTAAGAAAACTATGTGGAAGAGAACTATGTGCAGAGGGAGATACAGCACACATGGAGCGAATGTACATTTTCTGACATGCCTTATTTACATGCCTTATTCCTGCAATGACAAAAGGGATTCAAAGGGGGAAGAGGTTAATTTGCTTTTCCTACCACTCAGTCCATGTCCTCTGCTAATGTTGCCAAAAAGGATGCTAGTTGCCGATGGAAAGACATCAATTACCAGCTGGACTGAGGTCAGTGCTCTAGTCATGAGGTTAATGGTTTTGTATTGTACAGTATTATTTCAAACACAATATGTGCATTCAGGCAAAAGGCACAGATTCCTGATATAAAAAAAAATGAAGAATAAAAGCCTTTCTGCTTGAGCCTTACAGTTATTTTTCAGTATTACTTTTTCCAATTCAGTCCTACAGTGTATACTTCTTAGGGCAGGAAGGATCTCTCTGTTGTTTAAATACTGCTGAAGCTCAGGAAAGTTGGTCACTTCTGATTCCACCACAGACTTTGTACTTTTTGGCAAGAAACTGCAGGCTCCTTTGAGAGCTTCTTGAAACCAATGCGAAGATCCCCATTGGGTTTGTAGCAACTGCTAAACTCAGATGGTTTCTGAATTTATTTTGTGCCAAGGTTTTCCATCTCTGATATGGCAGTGACATGCTGGCCTCTTTGGAAAGACTAGCATATCTGGTCTCTCTGCTTCTCCTCAGGCAGAGAATGCCAGTTCCAGTGTGTTTTCACTGAACTATCCACAGGAACTCTGGTCTCCTTGACACAGAGTCCTCAGCTGGATGTGTGCCAGCACCTCAGGGTGAGGGAAGGAAATTTTAGACTGACTTTGATTCTATTTTGTATGTGTGATATTGGTCTGTTATAAAACATCATTTCAAAAAGCACACTATGTAAAAACTGCTACTGAACTCACCCCAGCCAATGATGCAAAACTTCAGTATGTATCTCCGTATATAGGTGTTAAACACTTTCACTAGAGCAATGTACATATGAACAGCTTCTAGTCCCATCCATGTAAAGGTGGCCAGAAGAAAATAGTGCAAAAGTGCAGCAACGGCTATGCAGAGGCCATCTATGTCAAATGATGCAATCCAACCGTCAAGCAAGAAGATCAAGTTGAGAAGGAGCAGGGCTGTGCTCAAATTCATGAGGATTTTGGAAGGATAATCTCTTCGTAGCTTCCTAGTGAGAGAAACACAGATGCATAAGATTAATTAGCTCCAACTACCCAAGGGGAAGCCAGCACTTTTTTGGGCCCTTAATGAGCTACTTAATTGTCAAAATATTTTATCAACTGATTTATTTGTAGTAGCAAACCTTCAAATTAAATATAATGCAATGTGTTTTGTATGTAAAATAAGGACAAAAGAAACTTAAAAGCAAACTTTCAAAATAAAGCTGGCCAGAGGATCAACTCTTATTACTTTATATATTAATATCTGCTACTTTTTGGAAGACACTGTCCAGTGCAATATATTCTGGTTTCTTTTTTTATTGTTGTTTTCAGGGATTTTTGTTTGTTTGTTTGTTTGCTTTTGTTTTCTTATTTGTTTCTCTCTTTTGTAACTGAGACACATTGAAATATATCAACTGTGGGGCAACTTCTGCCATCTTGGACCAGAATACTATACCTTAGATAATGGAATAGGAATGCAATTATTAGAGATAACAATTAGAACAATTTTTGATTATCTCAGAAGTCTCCTATTCTTTCCTCCAGAAAACTATCCTTTAGTAGAATGTCAGGGTTGTTGCTTTAAATTGATGTGACTTCATTTTCTCTTTTCACTGTTCATATAACTGTATTATTTCAAAACTCTTGCATTTCCTTTAGTCCTTTGTTGAAATTGCTGTAAACCTTCATAACTTAGCTTCATGGTTGTTGTATTTTTCCCCTCACAGTAAGCCTGGCTGTTGATTTCATAGTATAGATCTATTTAGAATCTAGAGGATACCATACTCATGAAAGAGAACATACCAGGCCCTATTTGCCTTGTTGCCTGGCCTGAGGAGCACAACACATTGAAAACAGGAGAGAATTTGAACTTATGCTTCTTGAAAAAAAAATTCCACTTATATAGTTGTGCCCAGGGTTTGTTTTTTAACCATTTCCCTTCCTATGCAAGTAGTAATAATAAAAAAACATGCAGGTAATTTATCACATAGGCGTTCCTCATTTGTGTTATTATTTACAGAACTGGTACTCACTCAAATGCAATGTATGTCAGAAGAGTTGCAGCTGAAAATATAGCAGATATCCCACAGCCTATGTAAGTGATGAAAGTGAGGATCTTGGTATTCTGTGCGTCTATTTCCGTAGCGGTTCCCTGAAGGTCCTATGGGACACAGGAGGAAGAGGCGTCAGCTGCAGCACAACACTCTTACTTGGTAATTAGTCAAGTGAAACTTAGAAACACTTTGGCAATAACAGTATAACCCTGATGTCAGGGTTCATGTTTACCGAGTATACTTAGTTTATAGTTGTTACACCTCTCACTTCCTTCCCATTGCTCTTGAAAACATAGTGCTGTGAGAATTCTAACTGCTCAGTTCAGCAGATAGAGCCTGATGCTGATGCTGCTCTTTACAATTCAGTACCTGGAATTTCAATGTCCTCCTATGGAAAAATCTTCCCATTTCAATTTTTCCTTTTTTTTTTTTTTCTTTCTTTCTTTTTTTTTTTTTTACTTCAGTTGCTTAAGGACAGCTCTCTTTAAGAAGAGATTTGCATTGAATGTCTATTGAAAATAATTTAAAAATTGTTCATAATGAAACGCACAATGTTCTGGGGAGTTACTGACATCATTTCTTGTTATTAGAAGCTCATAAGAATCAATTTAGCTAATCATCTATGGGTGAAACCAAGGGCAAGATATTGTTCTTTGCTTTTATGGTCTGTTTTGACATGCAAACTACAGTTATAAATAGAATTGCTCAGAAAAATAGTGACAACATTTCAAAAAAAAGATTGGAAATGAAGTAGGAACATTCTGGGGATTTTTTTTTTCCAGTTCTCTGTCCAACTGTAATTGCCACATAGCCCTGTCTGAGAATAAATGCCAGGGTTATTTCCTTTTTTAAAGGAAAGAAAAAATGAGAATGTTTGGATCTATATCACAGTGAGAATGTTTGGATCTATATCACAGTGGACTGAGTGTGAGCAAATACTAGCATGTAATGTCGTTTGTTCTACAGTCAGTAGAACTGTCTTCCCTAGCAAAAAAAGATAGCAACATCTAGCAAAGAAACCAACAAAAGGCTACAGAACATGCCGTTCTTCAGAAAAAAAAAAAATGAAGGAGCTGTATACAGCTTCTAAAACTCTGTCCCAACCTTATAATAGTTTATATAAATATAAAGAGATTGTTATTTGAAAACAATTTAATATCTAAATTAAAGTCAGGTAAGATTATTGAAATGGAAAAGCAATTGGAAGTGTCAAAACTGTGCAAAAATCTATTGGAACACAGCCCAAATTCAAAGAACTTCTCCCTTATTTCCTAATGTCACTAAAGCATTTAGGGAAGAGAAGGGACTCATTGAATATATTCTAAAGAAAACTCTTTTTTCCCCCCCTTCGAGGATGAGAAGTGAAACAAGACCACAATTTAGCTTGCAAAAAGATGAAAAGATTATGATTATTTCACTTTGACATCTGAGTGTGATGTGAAGAGAGCAGCTCTTTTAGGAAGTTTATGCAAGGCCAAAGCTGAAAAAGCCAGTGCCTGTAGCTCCCTGTCACAGAGAAGTCCAATTTGCCACTGCAACAATTTAAACCAAAAAAACCCCCAAACACCTATTCTTGTTAGGAGCATTGCTGTGATAAGAAGTCAACAAATTTTCAGCAGTTTTTAGTCACAGGCCAAAGAGCACTCATTTTGGACTAAAAAAAAATGATTCAGCCTATTACTGGGTAAAAAAATGACTAAATTTTAAGCTAAGATAGAAATAATCCATCTTTTTTCTTTCAAAAACACATCAAACAGACAAATTGCTGGAGACATCTGAATATTAGAGAAAGCATGCTCCTGAGGCCAAAGGTACCCTTGTCCATCTTGTTGATATGCTAAGCTCTACCTATCTCAGCCACACAGTTTGGAGGCTTTGCCTAAGGTTCTGATAAAATAGGAGGTGTATATGTTTTGTACCAGCCCTTGGTGGGCAGACTTGATTCAAGAGAAAGTCTCTACTGTAAAGCAACTCCAAAGCCGATTAAACATATTTAAAAGAAAAGAGCAAATATGAGTTTACCCATTTTGCAAAATAAGGTATTGTAATTCAGCCTCTTGAATCTCAGGATGAAGTGGAATTACTGTGTTCCACTGTCATGACTTTTCATTCTCATTAGCTATTACCCTGACTTTAGGACACTTTTTACCCCCTGATTATTTTCCCTAAAAATACAATGCTCTGCTTTTTGTTCTGAAACCAGTCCCTCACCTTCTTCTCTAAAAAAATCATTTCTCTACTTTTTTTCCTGTGAACATTTTCCTACTTTTTCCATTTTGCTAGTGGAAGGTTTAGTACTGTGCCTTCATTTTATACTGTCTTATTCTGGCCTTCTTTCTCACCCAGCCACGTTCTGGCTTTGAAATTGGATAATATAATATGCTATTTGCTCAGAAGTCTGTGCCCAAAGTCTTCTGCGGCACAGTACTTTTCAAAATTTAGAATACTTTTATGGGAACATTTAAAAAAAAAATATTTTATAGTACTTGGCCACTTCATTAGTTACTTTATTCTTGAATCATTATCGTTAGATATTTTGTGATGAAAAGAAAATTTTATAGCAATAAGGAGGAAAATGATGCATGAAAATTAAAAATCATGTACAAAAGGAATAACTCACATAACGAACATGAGTGAAGATAGTTGTCTTGACCCATGAGAAAAACTACACTATGGTTCCTAAGAAAAATAACCTAGTGAACAATAAGAGTTTGCCTACCATGAGTACCCCAAAGTGTGTCAGGTGGTTGCACAAGCAAACTGTTTCATTTTCATTGGAGTCTGCTTGCACTTTGCAGCCTGTAGGGTTCCAGCCACCATTGCCACCTGTGGAAATGAAACAGGAGTAACCTTACTTTCCAACAAACATCTACAATCTTTTCATCAGATTCCTCATCTCATCTTGTGCAAATGCAGAATTGCATAAGTAATAAATACATAATACAAGTGAATATTAAAAGTAATAAATCATTAAAGAAGAAAGTGTTAGATTTCTTAGTTTCTTAGAGAATTCCATCAGACAAGTGTCCCAAAAATGGCCTACTGAGCAGAAGCAGGAGCTGAAATGAAGTTAGGGAATGTTTTGGTTAATGACCAAGGCCTACTATGTGGATCATGCATTTAGACACATCTTAGTTTTACCCAACAATACAATAGTTTCAGAACTCCCTTTTACCACCTTGATGTGATGTTTGCACCTGCCTTCCTCCTACTCACATTTCCTAAGCACATGAAAGCATTTATGGCCCACAAGCAGAGGGTCCCACCCTTCCTCTCTGCAGTGGGTGATACAGAAGGTCAGAGTGGATGATCTCAATTATCGTTAAAGAAATCATGAAGTAAACTATCCCCTTCCTATCCCATTTTCTTGAAAAATAAAAGGAGAAAGATTTTATTTAAAACATCTAAATATAAAAAAGTAACGTTTGTATTTCCAATAACTTCTTTCTCTTTTTTTTTTTTTTTTCCCCACTCAAATATGAGCTAATTTTGAGAAACTGTTGATGTTCTCTGAAGTCTTAAGGACATTTTGCCAACTGTAGGAAAAATTCTGAAAATTATCTGTCAGACCCATCACTTTACCTCCAATTCAAGACAAAATCTTTCAAAAGACTGTGATGTTCCAAAATCACTCAAAACTCTGTGTTTCTCCAATTAGGTGCTTTAAAAATTAAGATTCCTAATTAGTTGTTTCTTTTCTTCCTCTGTTTTTATTCTTCTGCATTCCTCTCAGTACTTCTGACCAGCTTTCCTACTGTCATCTTCTATGTCGGACAATGAATTTTAGCAGGATAGCTAAGAAACTTATGTGTATCTGATGAGCATTAGTATTTGATTTTCACATCAGTGAAAAACTGCTGTCAGATACAGAAAAATAAAGAAACTTTACAAATTTGAAATGTTAACAAAACTTACATACGAATCTTTTAATAAGAATATTTAACATCTGCTTTTACAAGTGACCTTACAGTATAACAAGAAGAAATGGTGTAGTCTAAAGACGTCATCTAATTCTTCAAGCTGATAAAGAAACAAAAAGGAACAAATACAGTAATTGACTTTTTATTCACATGAAAGAAATTATGATATTTTTAAGCTTACCATTTTTGGCCATATCCCAGAAGACACAGGTAGGCTTAGGATCTTCCTAAGAACACACACAAAATTAGACTTTTTATGCCTCTTCAGATACAAATCTCATCAACATATACATTTTCAAAAAATGATTTTCTATGTACATTTTCACTGAATGAGCAGCAGAATAAATATTATTTTAATTGTTGAAATATTGTTTGGTGATAAACCAGACTTTATTCTGCTAGAAAGACAAATTTGACCAGATTACAAAACAGACTGCTATTCCTCATTACTGTTCCTTTTCCACATTCTCAGAATGAGAACATTTTGTCGTCTCACTAAAGTAATCCGTAAGTATGATGTCTTTAAAAAGTCTAAATGTTTTTTACTGTTTACTTCCTCAGGACTTCTTAGTGAATCCTCTGTGTAACTGGCCTCACAACTGTGCAAAAGTCTGCTAAACCTGAGTGGAGGTTGTTGTGTCTAACCTTGAAACAGTCATTAAAAAGAAAAGCAAGATTAAGTTAACTGAAACGTGAAAATTATGAACCAGCTTCTCACTGTGTAAAAGAATCTACTGACGTACTGAACTTCAACATCATCTTTCTTTGTTTCTCTAGTACTATTGTCTCTTTTGCAGTAACTACTGGCAGCTGTGTTTTGTTTTGTTTTTTTTTTTTTTTTTAACTGAAACTGTAGGTACCAAACAGTAGCACTGGGACTTTATTTCCATGAATTAATTGTATCTTTTAAAAACGTGGTTCTGCCCATTCTACTTGTACAGGAAACCACATAACAAGAAAATAACTTGGGGAATTATTAACGATAAAATTTTTGCTTAATCAAATAATTTAAGTCATTTTAAAGTTTGAGTGTAATAAATAATGTCCCTGGTCTTGAACATGGTTATAAAGTGATCATGAACAGGGGTTTTACCTATAGTTATCGGCACAAATTGCCTCTGAGTGCCAGAATCAATAGTCTTTCTGATAAATCATGGATGGAATAAGAACGTGTGAGAATGAGAGAGGTTATTTTTTGCTTTTTGCTTACTTGCTTTTGTTAGAGATTTTATTTACATTTGAGTTTATTTACAAAATCCACTAAAACCAATGAAGCTATATGCTAAGCTCTTACTACTAAGTCAGTCCATAAGTAATGCCTCCTAATTATTTATGGAAACTACAACAGATAAAAAGAACACTATGGCACCATGTGATAGAGCAAATTCTCAGCTAAAAATGCTATTTTTCAACATGATCACCACCATTAACCATGTATTTTTGCAAGCAAAGAACAAGAGCCTGCACGCCATGCTTATTTAAAAATGTCCCCCAGCTGGTGCACATTTTGGTGGCCCACTGTTGCTGTTGCCACTGCTAAAAAGCACACCACCCACAGCCTCACTGCGCTCATATCCACCCTTTGGTCTTCACCAGTGTTCAGCAAGCATCGATGAATGTCAGGGGGTGCCATTTTTTCCACTTGGAGGAATTCAGTGACACACCTTTGCTTCATATGCACTTCCATGTCAGATGGCATCTTGTCAGACTGCCCCTCTGCTGCCATCTGTCACACAGCAACAAAATGTTCAACATCTACTGCCATACCACCATCTGCCTCAGATATTGTGGGCCAAGATAATAAAATAGAAGGCATTACTTCTTTTGAAGCAGCCCTTGTATATATAATCTACAATCCTGTTCTTCTGAATAATCAGTTTCTTCTTACTTGAATTTTGGTATGTTTAATTGTAATCTTCACATATTCCTGAAGATCTCGAATAGTTATGTTTCCAATACTGCATGCCACCACAAAACTGGTCAAGTTGCCAGGAGTTTCTGCATCCTTTAAAAGATTCAGAAAAAAAATATGATTACTTACACAGCACATAAAATAAAACCAGAGTACACTTTCATTTTTTCAGCATGCGAGAATAAATAAACTGTCAGCATTTTTGCACTTTTGATCACCTAATAATAACATTCTGTTTACAAAATCAAATAATGGATTTTCTTTGTGGAAATTTCCATGTTTTCCTTATAGTCATAAATATATATTGGCATTATTACAATGAAATGTTAGAAGGCATCCTTTCCCCTTTTAATCATTTTGTTTAGTGCCACCAAAGTTGTAACTCAAACAGTGTAGCAGATAACAAACCATGATATGATTAGCTTATTTTCCTACAGGAGAATGGATCAGCTTTCTTGTCTTGTTGATGCTATTTTTTTGCTAGGTGCAAAGTTTTTGTTCTGTGTGTAGTTGTTAAGCCATCCTTCGTCTTACAATCATATAGTAAAGAAATTCAAAGGAGTACTATATTCTGTAAGGTCTTATTTAGCGGGAATGTAAATAAAAGACTAAAGATACTAATAAAATCCATATCTTGAAGCGAAAAAGTATCAGGTTGAGAATTTTCCAAAAGAGAAGTTTTCCTTGGAATCTGATAATTCATTAAAATGGAAGCACTTTGAAAATTTGTTTTTCCTGTGGAGAAGTTCCATCAAAGCCTTAATGGCTATACAGCTAGTTGTCCTTATGGGAAACCAAAAAGCTTCCGGGACACTACCTACTGCAATTACCTAAAATTAAGTGTTCACTTCAGAGGTTTTAAGGTATTTTCCCTGGTCTCTAGCTAGTCTCTTATCATTTCATTGTCACATCTGTCAGATAGTAGTGCCTTTGTAACTTGGGGGGTCACAAACGGCACTATGTTCCTTTGCCTGGGGTACTGATGCCTGCTCCTGCACTAGGATGTGTCCATTCCTTTCCACAATAAAACAGCTTATGGAATTTTGGTCACAAATTTCACTGCAATTTTTTTCTTTTGATTTTGTCATTGTTTTATGATTTTTTGTTATTTGTATTCCACATCATAACATCATGAAGTGCGCAGGGAGTTAAAGAGTTAATGCTCCAGTTCCACGGATTGTTGGCTCTCAGAAGAGAAGAACTACAACCCCTAGAAGACATTCACTGCTCTGTTTCCATTTTCTGTTCAGAGGGAAAGATAAAACTGCTTGGGAGTCACAAGATTGCCCCTTTTTACTGCTTATCTCTGCAGCATGTGTGCTCCCTAGCCGTCTCGCCTTCAGCATTAGAGTAAGGCCTTTGGTTTTGGACACTCTCTCATTTTATTTGATTTATTAGCTTCAATTCCAATCATATTGTATTATATAATGTTATCTCACATTCCGCTATCGTATTTAGTAAATTAGTTTTCTCCCTTGGTTCGTTACTGCTGTTTTGTTTTTAGGCCCATCTCCCTACCTTTTCCCCTTCCCTCCTTCCCTCTCTCCTAGGGCATGGGTCCGTGAGTACCTCTGCCCCAATTAGTCATGGAACTGATCAAACTGGGCCCAATAACCACTGACAGGCTGTGAACCATTGACTGAAAGTGAATGATTAAGAATCACTTAAAATCACCATTAAAGAACACATTTAGACTTCGTATAGTTTTATGTAATTATGATAATCCTCTATCTGTATTTTTCTGGTTTCTTTATTAAAGATATTCATCCCGTTTTTCCTAAAAGTGGCCTTAAAATGAAAACTATTTTAAATAGTTAAAGATACTTCAGGGTATATTTTAGAAGGTAACTGAGGGTCATGGGTAATTTCTTGCCTTGATTATCTGAAGAATCTGGATACACTGTCAATAAAAATGATAATATAGGAACAATACAATACTACTGAATTCTGCGGATGCATGAGTCAAAGGTCACTTAAAATACTAATAGGAAAACAAACTAAAGCCTTCTGAGTTGTAGCCTGTAGTTCGCTATGAAACATTTTCTTATTAATTAACTACTTTTTTTTTTTCCCATGAGTACGTATGCTATTAGGCTTTATTCCAAGCAGCAAAACTCTTCCTAATTTTCTTTTTCTTTCTTTCTTTTCTTTCTTTCTTTCTTTCTTTCTTTCTTTCTTTCTTTCTTTCTTTCTTTCTTTCTTTTCTTTCTTTTCTTTCTTTCTTTCTTTCTTTCTTTCTTTCTTTCTTTCTTTCTTTCTTTCTTTCTTTCTTTCTTTCTTTCTTTCTTTCTTTCTTTCTTTCTTT
>NC_034411.1:52439198-52672638 GCF_002078875.1 Numida meleagris
TCTTTCTCTCTCTCTTTCTTTCTTTTTTTTTTCATTAAACATGCAGGAACTCTTTATGATTACTTTGTGTAGGGACACAAAGAAGAAGAAAAAAAATTCAATCTGGGTCTGTTCTGTTTTCAGGTACAAACATAGTTACCCTTATTCCATGACTAGGTGGTCTGTAAATAGATCCAGACATCATTAAAATACAGTCTGCATATGACAACACATAAAAAGTATAGTATGTATAGAAAAAGAATGTTCTCTGGACAGTGATCATCAGTCCAGAATTTCAGAATAGATATAAGTAGTCCATTGGGCATGACTTTCAATCAACTCTTTCAAGGAAAAGAGAAAGAAAGAACAGTTAGCAGTATTATGGGCCAAATTCCCAGCTTATATAAAAGAATCCAGCTCCACTGAACATCAGTGACTAATATCAAAGCACTTCTATAGAAGATACTCCCTTTCAAGGGCCTTGCCACTTTACACTGATTGTAATTAGATGGTATTCAGCTTACTGTTGATTACTCTGAAAAAAATGTTTATCTCAATGTGACAGGAATGCACTACAGTTAAATTGCTCACACTAATTCAGTGTGAATGGCTATTTCATCGCTCTGAATTCTGTCATTAATGCCTACCTTTGCTGTCACCATCTGATTCCTACAAGAAAATTTTAGCAGTTGCCTTTGACTTACTCCAGCTGAAATTACTTCAAACACATTGAATTTTACCTGAAAAAGACCATTTTTATTGAAGAAAGTAAATTGAGCCCTCGATATAACTTCAAAGTCATCTTGACTTAAATTCTTCAGTAAACTTGGTGGCAGAACGACAGAAGCAAAGGCATTTGTCTGATCCTTGTCAAAGTCTATCTGTTAAATAAAAACAGCAGAAGAAAAGAACATGTTCAAACAAAAAGCAAGCCATCCTTCATCCACAACTGTGTTTAGACACTTCATGAAGATGTCTACAGCATTGGACTAGAATTTTCAACATTAATTTTACCCGTACCTATGCAAGATCTGATTCATTTTTTAAAAAAAAATTAGCTGTGGAGGCTTTTTCACACTCAGCATGAAATTAAGTTTCTGCTACAGGAAGTTAGTAGATTAAAAAAAAAAAGCCCTCTTTCACTGATATAATGATGATATGAAAATACTGAGATGGCAATAATAGTGGTCTTAATAATTTTCAGTAACCATTAAGATATATTTCCTCGTACCAAACGAAGTTGTGAACAGAAAAATATGCTCCAAATCCTTCTCTCTTTAGTTGTATTTTTTTGGCTTGATCTGAATATCTGAATTAATTCTCTTACTAGCTTTTCTAGTTTATATGTTATGGAAGGGAGACTTTAAAATAACAATTAGTGTCATCTCTCTACAATTATCATGCAATGCAGCACAAAAAAAAGACATCTTCTGTCATGAGGATAATCAATATTGGCAACATGTCAGACAGCTGGAGGTCCTCTATGGCACAGGGATGTAACAAGTGAGCAAGAGATAAACCAGGATGCAAACTTGTTTTTCATTAGCTATCTGTCAGTAGGTCTATGACTGCCTGCTCTTACACCATGACAAATGCAATGGGTACCAGGCTATCCATCCAAGGGAGGGGAGTAATTCTAATACTGGTTTCATTGTAAAAGCGTTCAAGAATCTAACTGTAAGATAAGGAAATTCGCACTCCTGACTTCTTCAGAAGCAAGTTGTATTTATGTCTCTCATGATCAATCATGCAATTCTAAAAGCATTATTAGTTATTAGAAAGTTACAGGTCATAGGCTACTGATTGATAGATTTATTCAAATTCTAAATATTCAGTGATTTACTGTGATTAGCAGGCAAACTTGGAAAATAATAAGAAGTAGATCATAAATATCTTCTAACAGGGCTAAATGCACTTGAATTAAAAGGTTGTCAAAGTGTAGTTCTGCCACATCAAACAAAAGGTATGTAAGTAAAAAAGATGTCCCATTAGGTACTGTCTGCAAATGGAGTGGAAAAGGTTTCTATGAAGAAGCAGGGTTATGTTACAGGAACAATTTAATAATATGAATCACCATAACCTAAGTTAGTCAAAGGTTTGGCAAGAAACATAAAGACACAAGGGACTAAAATAGAATCTTTCCAAATTGCCATTTGCTTGATATCTACTTCAAGAAAAAGTATGAAAGAAAAACTGGAAACACTCTGCCATGCAGCTTAAAGACTTCAAGGCTCCCTGATGATCCTGGTATAGATCATCACATCACTGGTGAAAAAACTGTGCTTTCACAAGAGAGTCATTCTCCAGCAGGGATAGCAAGTATATTTCTTGATAGGCATGGAAAATATAAACTGTGACCACAGCAGTTGCTGACTTTTCTGGTAGGAAGGATGCTAAGAATTCTCAGTCAGCTGCTGGAAATGCAAAAGTCTGAGAACAATCTTGTGTTCCAAAAGGAACATAATAAATAACTTGACGGAGTTTTGATTTTATGATTATTTAGACAGTGCTCTAATAAATTATTCCAGGGCAAGAAAATTCCTGGATGTCCTCAAGCCACAGATGGTAATTCTTATTATACATGCAAACATCCCAAACCTAATTTCAGAATTTTTCCTTTCCTCTTTCCATAAATACAGAATGAAATCTGGAGAAGAAATACTCCTTTGATAACAATCAAAGACCAATCAGCTATTGAACTTCAGGGATGCCCTATCCCTGGAGGTGTTCAAGGCCAGGTTGGATGGATGGGGTCCTGAGCAGCCTGATCTAGTGTGTGGCAACCCTGCCCATGGCAGGAAGGTTGGAACTGGATGACCTTTAAGGTCCCTTCCAACCCAAGCCATTCTATGATTCTAAGATTACTATGAGAGCTAAACAAAAGCAGATTTAAAGTCAGCAGACATTTCTAATAAAATTGATTCAAATAAAGCTTAGCTGGAACTTCTATGAATATGAATGTGTGAAAACTTGATTACATTAAATCCGTTTGCATCTATTTAAATCATTATTTGATGTTTGCTCCAAAGTCTACATGCAGAGCAATAAAAACACCTATAGCCTATACAACTAGTACTAGTAAATGCAGTCTTCATTACTCTTTTTGGTTTTTAAAGTACATGGTACTTTATATAAAGATGAAATTGATGTCTTGCTAGTTTGTTGCATGAATGAATTTTGTTCCATTAGATGCTTACACTCTAGTGATTAGTCTTTAACCATTATCATAGTACCATGTTTTGTCTGAATTCAGATTTGGGTCCTCTGGCCCAAATTATAGTAGATTGCTGGTGGTTTTTTTCTGTTGAATACAGTAGGTACTGTGCATCGCAAATGCTATTTCATAGGTTTTAAATACCTGTGCATTTTCATTTGTGAAAAAAGATAAAAAATATTTTGAGGTGATGACAAATAATTACAGCAGATTGTACTGTAGCACTGGAGATCAGTCAAGCCCCATGTGATTGTCTTGAAAAGTCTTGGACATCCCAGACAGCACTAGCCTATCAACCTTCATGTGGACAACTGGATTAGCGTTATGCCCCTGTTAGCAGTAAGTATTTACACTATACTGGAAGGTTGAACATCCATTGTATCTGCAGAAAGCTACATGTAGATGCCCATATTTACTTGTCTCATTCTAAACCTGAAATGCATTGATAGAGTTGTTAGTATACAATGGGTAACACAACGGGCTGTTAAAGTTTATTTTCCCCACTTCAAAAGTAAAAAAAAACAAACAGAAAAGATAAAATCTATTCTGGATTTGTAAGCAAATAATGTTTCATCTGTATGGAGCATTTGTGTGTTCATCTGGGTTTCCTGCCACTCAAGGTAATACTGCATTAACCTGTTTGGATGATTACAGGAAAAAGGAAATAGAAATTGGGGGGGAAATAGGGAGTTGTAAATTGTTTTATAAAAACCACAGTAAACATACTTGGAATAACAGTCACATTTCATGTTCAAACACAACTGTTCATGCCATACCTGGAAATCAGATGCATTATTCTGTGGACTGACACTGAAAGAAGAACCTTTGAATGATGTTGAGTTTATAGAAGACACTCCAAGTGCAAGATTGCGTGTTGAAATACTCATGGACGGTCCTGCGAATTGGATCTTTAAAGCCAAGGCATCAATAGTTCTAAGAGCTCTGAAAACAGAAATAAAATTATTTTATTCTATACTACATGCTCACCATGTATTCTCTCCACCTTAATGCAATCCTCTTATTATGTTTCTGTCACCTATCTTTGTACTCACAAGGAGACTGTCAGGCTGTAAATATATGTGTATCTTTTGAACATAAAAGGTTTTGATTGATAGAATTTGTCTGATTTACATATCAATGGTACTGAAATAATTTTCTGACAACATCTAAATATACACTGTGTCATTCATCAGCAGTCTTCTTCTCCATTAAAATACTTTGTCATGTACATTAATTTTATTATTAGAAGAAATGTCTCATTTAGAATTTTTTTCATGGAAATCAGAAAAAATTGATTTCTTTTATGGTTTTATATGGAAGAATGAATCAATTTCCTAAATTTTCTTAAAAGCAAATGCAGAAATACTTACTCTGAAGATGATGCTGCCAGTACACTGTCTGAACTGTTTAGAATATTGGAAAAAATTGTCACCACGGTAGAACCCAGAGATTCATCAATTTCTTCATCATTCACAATTTTTTTAAGTTTCTGGACGACATCATTTACTTTGTCTGAGGTAAGTTGCTGCCCTTCACCAGTGAGATTCAGAAGCTGATTGGCAATATCAGCTGCATTTTCTGTTGAAGCAAAAAGAGTAAATAATCTGTACCAACACTGAGGAATTTAAAAATACAAATTTTTATCCTCATTATTGTAAGATAGAGCATCTTCTCTGGTACTTGTAATAAATATGAAATTTTATTATTTTATCACACAAATGTTTTTACTTAAAGCATATAAAACCTGCTAATTCTTATATACTGTCCTTATTGGTTGTGTATGACTTTACATTAATTTGATCTGAGTTTGTAAATCAGAGCAACCACTGAAATGGCTGACTGATAGAAAGAGGGAGTAAGAAATAAAAGCGTATTGTCTTTTTTCTTCTCCTTATCATATTGCGTCTTTGTCCATGGGGAAAAAAACAACATCTGCTTCAGTTTCCCCCTTGAAGTGAAATCAGTGTGTCCCAAAGTCACTATTACTGACAAAATATTCACTCTGCATCTCTGGAGAGAAAGTCTGACCCCACTGTGAATGTTATCAATCCATTTGTGTGACGGCGCTCTTACTCAGGGGGATGGGGAAGCACAGCACAAAGGCAAATTGAATGAGAAGGATCTTCCTACCGAGGAAAGACTGATATTGTGTCCAGTGGAAGAGCATAAGTATAAACTGCATGTTAAACTATGCTTGGTGCCATCTAGATAGGAAAATAATGTAAATACTAACATTCTACAATGACAAAATATTTTATATTTACTGAATAATCACAAATAAGATTTCAAGAGAAGATCACCCTGCTTTGGTCTGCATCTGACTATGGTTTTTTTTAATGCTATGTTTTATAATGCAGCTTTTGCTACACTTACTATAGAATGTTTATTCCACACCAAAAAATGTTTTCATATTACCTGACAGTAAGTACTCATCACAATCCTCTAAATTAGGTAGCCGGGCTCCATATGAAATCCCTATCAGTGGTGAAAGAAAAAAAGTCTTCTACAAGAAAGCAACACAAAAGGAGCACCTTGCTGTAGCCCTGAGCTACCTTTGAGAATATCTTGCTCTTCACTAACTCTGGCACTAAAATAGAGGGCAAAGAAAAGTTGTCTGTTTATAGTTTAACTCCTTTAACACCAGAATGACATCAAAGGCTATTTTTCAAACAGAATAAATCTGAAAATGTCTGATCATAACCTCAGTGAAAAGAGTAGAAGTCCTTCCTCTGGTATCTGTGGGCATCGGAAATATTTAAAAATTGGTATGAACTTGAATATCAAGTTGATGCAAGCCTCCTGCCTCCATTCTTACTGAAATTACCTGAAGAGTTTGATTTATTTTGTTAACTGATATCCAGAATGGGTGGGTTGGATTCAATTTGGGGCACATCCCTAGCATTTTTTCTTTTTCTTTTTTTTTTTTTTAAAAAAAAAAAAACAGTATAAATGAGGAAGACATTCTGCCTTAGTGTAACTTCCCTCCTTATAGTAGTTAGAAACCAAAATATACAAAACTGTTACTTTAGCCAAAAATCAGTATCTTACCTGTGCAATTTCTAAGATCTGGTTGGCCCCAGTATGATGTGTAATTCTGCAGACCCAAATAGCTGAAGAGGAAAAATGACAAGATGCACATGAAATACAATGGCATCATTACATAGATATTTCATAATTGTTTTGCATGTGTCATAGTGGTACAATATTGTTGATTCACAAATTTCCTTGCAATACTGGCCCAACCGAAATAAAATGTATGCTAGACAGTGGAAATATGTGATCTGTAGAGTGATGGTGTTGAGAGAAACCCCAGTTCCTCTGGACAAATTTACAGCTAGTTGCTATAGTCACTTGACGCATTGCATCAGCAGAAATTCTGGTCTTGTATTTCAGAAAAGACCCAAACTTTGACATGAGCTATTATGTCCCCATTTAATATAGCCTAATCAGATGCTGTTTCTATATTTTCCTTCAATATTAATTGCTTTGATCAGGTCAATAGTAAGTGGTAATAGCTCTCAGAAGAACAAGAACAGAAGCTGTGCAGAGATAGAATGTTATTCCATCTATGAAAAACAGAAGGTAACCATCAGGTACAGGTCCAAGGTGAGTGGCAGACATAAAAGGTCAGTAAGTTTTTTCAAAATATTTTTCTATAAAACCTTTCCATAGCAAAATTCCCAGACATAGCTCTAAAATTAAACACACTTTTTCCTAGTTTTCCTTTCAGGACAACCATGATACCACAGTATAACAATGACAGGATGGAGAAAGGGAAAAATTTAGCCTTTCACTCAGCGCATGCTTCAATAAAGTTATTCCTCAGTTGGTCATCTTTATTATATCAGCACTCTTGGAAGCACAAATCTAGAAGGCACCACTGGGGCAGATTCCTTTGTCTCTCAGAATAAAACACACCACACCTGTGCTCCGTATTGGTAAAAGCCAATGTGGGCAGAGGTACAGAAAACATAGTACAGCACAGAACACAGTAAGTTTTTTTACAAGAAGTGCAGCAGACAGACAACCAACAGTATTGTTTATACCACAAATGAATAATAAAGATAAGCAATACTGGGGCAGCAAAGACCAGAAGCCTTAATTTTTAATGATTCGTAGGCTTTGACATAAAAACAATTTGACCCATGCACTACTTACTTTAAAACAAAAGTTGGTCAATTAGAATCTAGCTGCTCTTGTACAAGATAATGAGGCTGAGGAAGTGAGTTAGTTAAAAATAATGCTGGTTGTTTTCCTGTTTGGCACAGAACCTCAAAGCTGATTCCTACACATACTGATATATTGTTTGTAAAAAGTGGAAGATCTAGTCTTCTCAGAACATGTTCCAGATGCAGTGTGGGTGGATGAGACTACTGTATTGCAGTAGGATGATTGGTGATCATCCTAAATACTGAAGAGATTAATTAATATTGCATCATAGCCGTATTCAAGGCACTCAAAGGAGATCAAAGCCACATTATTTTAGTAATATATCAAAGGAAGTCATAATATTCCCTTTTTACAAAGGGGAAATAGAGTTACAATGTTTAAATCATTTGTTGATGTTCACAAAGAAAGCCTACATTAGGGAAAAATTATCCTCAACCTTAAAAGCATAAGTCCAAATCTTTAAGCATTAGACTATCCCCACCTTAAGTTATGACTAATTACTAATAACATTCTTGTTTCAAAGGATTTATTTTACTTTCATTTAACTGCATAAGAAGTTCTGGATTAAATTAAATATACAACTCATCTTTACAGAATTTTTGTCAAAAACTTTCTTGCACAAGTTAAGATAGTAGTAGTCAAGTAGTAGCAGATATTTGATTTTGGCAACATAAACATCACAAATTGAAGAAAGCACATTTGTTCTGTAAGAAAGTACTATTTTCACTTTGATTGTGTATTAATTGTGGGTCTCAATATGTCCTACAGAAGTAGTAGATAAGATTTTTCTCTCACTAATGAAGTACATACTCTTACTGCACACATATGATCTCTCATAGCATAGAAATCATCCTTCTGAGATATGATGTCATTCAACGACATCTGTTGTGGAGGATGCAGTCTAACTATATAACCAGAAAGTTGAAGCTCTCAGATCCTCTCGTCTTTGACCACCTACCAGGTTCTTGATGCAATCTGAACCGAGCTGCCATGGCAAAACGTAAAGTTGGTAACTGTTGGTCTGGTATCTGGCCAAAAATAGTTTGGAGGGTTTTCTTCAGCTAAACATTTTTCTGTAAAAATAAAAATATCTCAATCAGTGTTAATTACAAATTTCTTAATCTATCTTCCATTTTTGTCCTAAGCTCTCCATCCACTCTGCAGCACGTAGCTCTCTTCAAATGAAATGCTTGAATGTTTTCTACAGACTAGCTGTAAGGGAGGGGTGTACAGCTAGGGACAAAATATACTGCTGCTGCTGCTGAAGGAAAAGCTTTGAATGTGCAAACTGCAATCCACTTGCATTCCACCAGCCTCTCCCTATTCCCTACCAAAGGAAGGGAATCTTACTGGCAGATGACTGGGAAAATCTGGGGGATACACAAGCGCTGGAAGAAGATTGATTAAGGTCAGCAGTTGGTAGAATCACAAAGAGGGCTGAGGAGAGGATATGAGGGTCCTCAGTCATCAAAAATCTCTCGTAACATCTCTGGCTGTATATCATACTTCTTTATCCTCAAACAAGCAAAGCAGCCAGAAGGAAATGTCCTAGCCTCTTTGAATCAGACAGCAAAACACTGACTGAAGCAATTTGGACAGCTATGTTTGTTTTAAAAGAGATATCTTGAGGATGTTTCCCTGAGATCAGCAGAGCAATGAGACTAAAAGGGACAATTCAAAATCTGAAACTGCTATAACATTTGGAAATGTATGATTATTTTAACAGAGAAGATGCTTATTTTTGGACAGTCAAATAAAATCAGTTGTGTAATAAGGCTGAATCTACTTACCCACTGGATCAACTTCCACAGTATGAAGCCTATATCCCTCTGCTATGGACTCATTATTATTTATGAGCTTCTGTCGGATATCTTGCTCTTCTAAATTGATGTTGTTCGTAGCATTATAAACCAGAAGGGCTAAAACCTCAAAACTGCAAGTAAAATTATCCAAATGTTTGAGTCAGAGCAGCAGATACCAAAGATGTGGAAATTAAAATATCTGACAAACTCTAGTTTTCTCAGTAAGTAACAGCGTCACCAAGACAATATTGTTTGTTACTTGTAAATCATACAGGACCAGAAAAAGAATGTATGATTGGGAAATTCATCCTCTATTTACCATTAAAGAAGCAGCTCATTAAAAGAGACAATAAATATTTTCAGAAGTTTTAGATTACTGCAAGATATATTAAAAGATGAAAGCAAAAAATATTCTCCACTGTGAGTGCCCAGTGTCCAGTTCTAAATGGGTCCTAATTAAATTCAAAAAGTCTGGTTGCTGATGGTTTAGGAACTTAAAAGCTGTAAAGCGTAAAAGCTTTACAAAACTTGTTGGGTTGGGACAAATTCTCTGGAGGGCCTTTCTCTCCACTGACTACTGAAGAAGACTAGAAGACTAACAAAGAATAGATGCCTAACTTTAGGATGCTCAAATCTCGATGGAGTGAAAAACACTCTCATACACTTCTGAGAATTTTAGTTCTAATTAGGAAAGTCTAGTTGCTCAGATGAGTAATTCAAGTTTGAGTAGTAATAGCTGTTTTGTACTCCAGCTCACTGCTACTTTCTTGGGCTTAAGAAGTAGTTCAAAGTGCCCAAGTCTCTTTCCTGTGAGAGAAATAAAAGTCTCCACTCTTGTCCAAAAACATAGCTTTTCTGGAAAGGAAATAATGAACAAGAAAAGAAGTTCTAGCAGGACACAGGAAAGAAGTTGAGAGTGGAAGGCTGAAAAAATTCCTCCTGGGACACGGAAAACCCGTGCTGGAGAAGAGAGTATATTGGTACCCAAGAGCATTGCCTGGCTATGGTTACTGGGAGGTGACGCCACTGAAGCATGGAACATTGGATCTCCATGGGAGCAAAAATGTGGAAAAAAGGAAAAAGCAAGCCTGCTTTGGGCTGCCTTCACCTTAGCCTTGCCCTTGTATACCCAAGATCTTGAATAAAGACAGACCTTCCTGGTGTGTGAGCAGTTTCTGGCAGCCTGGAAAGTGGCAGCACTGCCAGAACACATACAGAGAGCAGTGCATGCACTGAACAAAGCTTCTTTCACTGGGGGGGCCCAAAGCTAGGAAGCAGCAGCGAGCTGCTGGGTATGGAATGCTTCTTGAAGAATAGGAGACAAAATCTGCAGGGGTGTTGTGCAGAAGCAGGCTAGTAGGGATTTCTGGAACCCCCTCTTAGATAGACTGGTGCCAGAAAGCCACCTCCAAATGACATCCTGGAGCTGTGCCTTCTGGAGGTGCCTAGTGTGGTACAGTAAAAACTACAGCTTACTATACAGATGTTGCTGTGAGATGACAGACTTAACTATCTTTCTGTCAGAACTCATGTTGAAAACTGCTTACCTACAACAGATACTTCTGAAGAATTCTCATTATTGAAATGGTATTAAAAAAAGCTGTCATTAGAAATAAAAAACTTCTCCTTATAGGGGAAAAAAGTAAGAAAAACAAAGCCCAAGCCTCATAAATCCTTCAAAAATCATGAATATGAGCTAAACACTCCACACATTTCACTATTGCAGGTGCGACCCACAAGAAAAGAATTACAGATATCATTGTTTGTTTGCATTGTTTTCTTTTGAGCATCTGTACTCTTTTTTTTCTTTCTTATCGTATCTGCAGTTTTACTTTTAACACATTGCTGAAGAATAAGATAAAGATACGGTTACAGGTTACCTTCTGTCTTGGCTTTTTTTTTTCCTGTAGGGATGTGTTCTAGCAGAGAAATTCCAGCTATTTCTAGCCAGGCTGCACTTGCCCTGCTCCCATATACATGAAGTTCCTCCTAACATTCCTTTGGTCTTGATGGAGTGGTTAACTCATGGCAATAGACTCAGCAGGGTGGATGTGCAGACTTTTGCTGTATATGTCGGATATATTATGAGGCACCTGTTTATTATGGCACTTATTTTTAGCAGAGCATGGAAATTGCCTACAGGATTGCCAATACTTAGAGCCCTCCAATGCTTCAGCCCCGGAGTCTCCTGGAACTTATCCATTTTTCCTAAAAGATTCTGGCTTCACTCATGGATTCCCTTTACTTCAGAAGAGGAAAACTTAATATTACTGATGCCACTCCCTACCTCAGCACTTGGCTGCAAAAGAGATGTCGTAAGTGAAGAGTCACCACTACTACTATGCTGCTTATTGTGGTACTCCCAGCAAAACAAAATGATATTTAGTACCTGTAACTGCGCAGAAGGATACACAAAACAGAAGGGATAATCATAGATGAGGTAGAGTTGGTTACAGTTATCTTGAACTGTTATGGGGATAATGATAGATGAGGTAGGACTGGCTACAGTTATCTTGAATGATTACAGGGAAAAGTATAGATTATGAAGCACTGAAAAAAATAATCTGTTAGACCATTTTGTTATTTGTTTTCTGAGAAACTTGCAGAGCACAAGTCAAGTATACTGTGTAATAAAAGCCTGTTCCATGTTATGATGAAAAAAAATTCTATAAACTTTTCAGAATGACTCATGCTAGCTTCCCAAAGTAAGCAAATACCTTCTAACTTGACAGCTGATGCAATATGACGCTGAGTGCTTGCTTCCACTTTTATCACACTTGGAGCCCAGAAAGAAAACATTTTAATAGTGAAGAACAAAATCCTTGATTTGCGAAACAACAGAGCCAAACTTAAATAAATGGCAATACAGGCAATAGTGCCATACTGTGCTGATGCCACGGGATTTTACACAGGTAACCTTATGTTCTTTATTGAGTGCCATATAAATGCAGATGGATTCTTGCAGCAGCAATCAATTAGAAATTACATCACCCTCAGTAACTTGTACTGCTAGTATTACTGCTGTTGATACAAAAAAAATTGGGCTGTGGTGTGGGTAAACAATATGGGGTTCTTTTTAATATCTCTCTTGTCTTTCAGTCTCAGCAGGAGCAAGCAGAATAGCCAGGAAGACCAGTGTCTGTCCCACTTTGCCCTGTCCAGCTGAGTGTCATGGTTTTGTGATTTTCGGTTGTTGGTATTCCACATCATAACATCATGTAGTGTATGTACCTGGTTCTCAGAAGAGAAGGACTACTACATTCCCCAAGGTACTTTGCTCCTCTGTTACCATTTCCGGCCAGAGGGAAAAGATAAAAACCTGCAGATCATGAGACCTCATCCCTTCTCTTTCTGCCTGTCTCTCGTCCTGGCAGCACCTCGCTCCCCAGCCATCTTATCATCGATAGTAGAGTAAGGCCTACCTTGATTTTGGACATTCTCTCTCATTGTTTTGGCTTTATCAGCTTAAAATTGTAATTATATTGTATTATAGCATGTTGTTTTGCATTCCGATATCTTATTTAATAAATTAGTTTGTTTCTCCTCAGATTGTTGCCGCTGTTCTTTGCTCTCAGGCCCATCTCCTTACCCTTTTTTCTTTTTTCCCTTTTCCCGGGGCGTGGGCCCATGGGTCCCCTGTCCCATTCGTCACAGAACTGGGCCAAACACCCGTAAACCATTGACACTGAACTAAGCAGAGAGGAGGCAGCCGGCGCTGCAAGCCGCACTGGGGGCATGGGGATGGTGAGGATGGGACTCGCGCTGCCATGGTGCTGGACACAAAGGTGGCTTTCTTCTCAGGCAGTGTGACTCAGAGCTATTCCAGGACATTGTGCCTACACATGGGCTGAGATCTCACTGCTGCATGGTGTGAGGAGCCCAGAGCAAGGATTAGCAACAAACCATGTGAGCTGTACAGCACAGGCTGTGGTATATCTGGTGGTAATTATCAGCATGTGTCTATTCTCTCATTTAAATCCACCAGACGGTATGAAATAATTGTGGCTCTCAAATTGTTCAAACAAATCACTACTGATTTGTTTTGCTGTTAATGTTCCTTGATTTAAAGTATAAAAAGAATAATTTTTAAAGTACTTAAGTATTCAGTAAATCCAAACTACCACCGAAAGTGGAATTTTTCCCAAATACCCAATTATATTTAAGAAAAAAAATGAAATATCAGCATTAAATTCTTTACAAATCTTGCTGTTATTTTGGCTTTGAAGACAAGTAGTGATGAGTGGATATAATTCAAGACTGGAAGCACAGGTAGGCCCCACTTCTAAACACTGATGATTTCTGTGTATTAATCAGACAGCCAGAAAAGAAAGTTGACTCTAGTATAAGTTACTCAGTGAAGATTCAGTAATACAAACAGTAGACAAGATGCTAGAAAACACGCAGAATGAGAGAGAAAGAAATATGAGAGTCTGCTAATGAAATCCATAATGGAATCTGCAAAAGTTTTCCTCGCAGGAATGTTGAGTTCAGTTCTGCAGCCAAAAAACTAGAGCACAGGTATAGGGAAGTGAGAAGTATTCTACAAAAGCATCTGTATTGTCAACAAATCTTTATTTAAGGTGATAGCATTAAAAAGTTCAGAATTTAAAATATGAGAAGATTTGGTATGAAGACCTCTCTTTACAAGGGAATGTAAGAGAAAGGCAAAGAGAGAAGGCTGGAATACCTCTTAGTTCTACAGATGGTCTTGCATGAAATGAGTCTTTGATTATGTTTGAACTATGTTCCAGAACAACAAAGGAAATCCCTATTCATCCTGAAAAATGCAATACAGTACTTTCTCGAAAAATGACATCTGACAATGTCAGGCCTGTATGAAATCCAGTTGAAGTCAATGGAAAGATGACAGAAGTCAGTAGAAGCTGGATCAAAATGAAGCAGTTTCAGCAGGAGACAAACGAGGACTCATTCCTCAGTCACTCGAGTGGAATTCCTGAATTCCTCTAACTGTGATGAAGGCTTTCTTTACGGGTCACTGACAAAAGATGCCAGCAGGGCACTGCGCAGAAACATGCGGGTTCAGTTGGTAACACCAAAGATAAAGTCAAAGGTAGCAGAAGTGGACCAATTCCAAGTTATTCCTAAAACTTCACTGGTAGAAACCAGGAAGACTTAAAAATAAGAATAGGCATCACAGATGCGTTCATTTAGAATAGCATTATTATTTCGTAATGAATAATCTGGAATAATTACAAAGAATGCAAAAGCTTAATACTTTGTTTATTTAACCTTACTCAATAAAGATCCTTGGGACTATAAAGGAAAAATTATGTTGCTCTGATGTTGCTAACACTTGTCTAAAACTATTATACAATCTAATTAGCTTAAAATTTATTTAAGTGTGTTGAACTTTCCATCAAGCAACATGGCAGCCAGGAACACAGCCTGCAGGATCCCGAATCTGCCTTACTGACACTGGTGGCAAATCTCCCACAGACTTCAAAAAAGCAGGACTAGGCACAAGCATCTCAGATTTCCTGCTTTCCTCTTTATTTTCATTTCTAAGAGAAGAGATTTCTTTTTAAGTTTAGTGGTCTTTGAACAGATTGCTAGCACTGTGGTTTTTAATTTGGATGAGCTGTTTAACTGCGGTAATATCAGTGTTGTTTCTCATAGAAATTAAAAATGGGAAATACGCCAAAGTTATGACAATTGAGTAGTGGAAGCAGCAGAAAACATAATTTGTGTATTAAATAGAGAAAAGTTTATAAATGAGTTGGGGCCTTAGTTCTCAAAACTGCTTGCAAAATTAAAGAAGAAAGGAGAAGCAGGGGAGCTGAGCTGCTTAGTGAACATCAATTCTTCTGCTGAGGTATCCCAATTATTAGCCATCTGACTACACCTAGGATAAGCAGGACTCGTGAGAAAAGCAGCAGCAGCCACAGAAGAGTATGACACCAGTGCAGTGTCATAAAAGACAAAGAATTTATGAGAGAAGCAAACACATTCATAATTTATCTACATAACAAACACAAATTGGCACCACTTTCAAAGGTTTGTGCAAAGTCACGGAAGATAAACAGTTATGCTCATACCCCATTTTCATCTTTCTACTTTATTTTGAAGAGCTGCCCTCTCATTAAGAGATGGCAGCAGTATGATGAGAAGAAGAAAATAAAACACACAACCAAAAGTGCAGCTGTGACAAAATTCTGCCTATCAATGTAGTTAATAATCTACCAAAGTGCTAGTGTGATATACAGCTGTAATCTAGAGATCTTATGGTTTTAAAGATGCTGATAATAATGTTCATTTTTGGACTTGGCACTCTGTCTCTCATCAACATCTATGATAATGCATACTAAGCACTCTGTCCTTTGAATTTCTGCAGCTCATAGAACTCAGCAGTGAAAGAATAACAATCCATTTCCATATTTTTGTTTTGTTTTGCTCCTCTCCAGAATGTAGTACAGTTTAAAATATTTATTTGGAAAACATCTATTTTTAACCTGCCCCAAAAAAAAGCCAGCTTCCTACCTCCGACTAGCAGCTTCTATTTCTCCCCTGAATCTTTCTCTCTAACAATTCTTTCTCTTTCAAGTGCAAGAAGTCTAGGTGGGGTGACCAATAAAAGCAGTTCATTGATAAGACAGCAAGTTTAGCAAAGAAGAGTTGAAACAATGAAAAATTGATAGAAAAGTTCGGGCAAGTTTATCGTGGAGTTGTTGTTTTTTAACTGTTGTATTGAATACTAACACAAAAGGTAAGGGGAAAAGATGAGATCTGAATGATTAGAATTCTAACTAATGTAAAGAGAGGGAAAACTTCTCCAACAGCAATTTAAAGAATTGTGCTAGTGCCCTACAAGTATGAAGACTATGGTCTCGTGCAAAATTCAGAAAAAATGAGAAAGTTTAGTGAGTTGGACTAACATGATTATTTCTGTAAAATATAAAGGTCATGATACTTTTGGGTTGTGTCTAAAGTTTTAACTGTGGAGTGAAATTATATTCAGATGAAGATGATGGAAAATAGAATAAGCACTATTTCAAAACCGAGGGAAACACTGGAGTGTGTAAAACTGTGAAGGATTTATTCTTGACTCTAACAGAAATAAGAAAAATGTTAAGCAAATATTTATAGAAATAATTTATAGGAATGCTTCATAGAAACAGTTTGAAATTACACTCAGAGTAAGTTACATTCAAGAGCTCAGCTACAGCATTTCAATGGATCTAGTTAGACTACGTAGGATACTAGTTAGACTGGTAAGAAAAAAATATTAGTTCCATTGTGAATTAAAAACTTCCAACCTGCAATCTGCTAACTTATTATACCCCAAATTTTTCCTCTGATCTGTTGTAGGATTTGCTTAGAATCTTACCCAGGACAAACTCAAGGAAGTTGAAAACTTAACAAAGCATGATGAAACCAATGTTCTGCAGGAAGTAAAAAAAAAAGGAATTTGCTTTTTGGATATTCATAAATGCAAATGGGTTTCTCAGTAGTCCGGGCCATCATTGTAAAACTTTATGACATATTAATAACACACAATACAACTGTCTCTAAGTTTATGGCATATATTGATGGCACTTTATGGCTCACAAATGGTGTGCAAAGTAGGTAGGCATAGGGTTACCCCACATAATAACGATATATTATTAGAAGTAGTTTAGTGCTGTAACCACAGTGCTGTAGGGCAATCATGGAAAACACCCTATTAAAGAAAATGCAGTAAACTTCATGGCTCTGGTTTGTGGCCATAGAACCATACATTGTCATAAATACTGACATACAGACATACATATGTACAAGAGACATACACAGTCAGACAGGGAACTGACACACTTTGCATGTTTGAATATGCTGGAGTCGTTTCTCCCCCTTAACCATCTTTTTTAATAGACCAGGAAAAAGAAACAAAATCCCAAGGATAGAGTGATGGTATGGTGCCATGAGAGGAAAGCAGATGTTCAGTATACAGTAGAACATATGCTGACAAGCTGGACTGCAAATCTCATAAAACACTCAGCAATAAGGTTGGGAAAAGCATTCCCCTGCAGCCGGGGATTGTTCGTGAGACCTGACGCATGGCCTGAACTTCAAAGGTTTTGCTGGCATAACCGTATCATTTGAAAGTGTGAAAAATAACCCACAGCCACATCACTACAGACTACCATAAACATAGTTCAAGCAGCAAAATAGCCCTTTCAGAGTCTAGGTTTACACTATACCAGCTAAATTTTTTTTTGCCAGTAAGTGCTGTCTTTCTGCTGTGGGTATGTGGGAAGGAGATAGTACCATTTATAAATCCTTTAAAGTCTAGGTAAGCCTTGTAGAAAACTGGAAGCATTGGCAACTACTTCCTGATGGTAAACTAGAAATACTGGACTACCTCTGAGCTTAAAAAGCTCAACTTTACCAGCACAGTTCTCAAAAGTTAGCAGTTGAAGATTATGCAGGACTTTTGCCTATGCTGCAAAAAGATATGTCCCATACCCACTTCTTCCCTCTCCCTCCCAAGGCTAATTATGTGTTGGTTTCCTCTCTTTAATTTGGTGTTAAGAGTCACTCCCTGCCCATCTGTCCCTCTGAAATCAGTGTGCTGCTTTCAAAGAAATCCCCTGAGGCCCAGTTTTCAGGAGGTGTGACCCATCTAACTGGCTGCCTTTGAGGCCATCCCAATCCTACTGCCTCAGAAACCAGCAGAAGCCAGGAAATGAGAGCATATGGTAAATAGTTTAACACATACTAGTTTGGCTTTCAACTCTAGCATGATTTTTCAGTGTTTTGCATCTAGTAATATGTGTGTTAACTCAGAAGGCTCCGGTTCAAGAGAATAACTGCGGTGCCAGTGGACAGATACCAGTGTACCAGAGCTTGCTGCCTTTAGCAATATATCTACAATATATCAATATATCTACAACAGTATTCAGTTTTGTGGTAGATGAAACCTGAACTCTGAAAAACGATCTGTTAGAGCTCAAAGAAGCTCAGCAGGTTTAAATGAAAACAAACATGATAACCAGTATGAGGTTTGTGAGCACACCCAGAGCGCTCAGGTCCCCAGCAGTCATATATTTACAGACCAGCAGCATATACCTAATAATAGGCAATAAATCCATATCTCTTGTAGTACTAGCTATTGACTCTATCAATAAAAATTCTATAAAGACGTTACCGTTTACTATCGATGTTTCTTTTTTCTCTTACTGCCTCTTTTATGGTACCAGGTTGGATGCTATGAAGAAAATAAACATTAATTAGGGTGGGTTAATCCTCTAAAAGGAATGTTGCATAAACATCTCCCTTCATTTACCTGATATTGACCACATATACAGTGTAATTCCAGTTCTGGAAAGTATGGTTTAGCTGAAAAACAGGAAAGCATTGATCACAGAAATGGCATGTTAATAGAGCATTTTGTTGTTTAAAACAGAACTTCACCTCTCTTTCCCTTGAGAAATTCCCTTCAGTTTTTCAAAGCAAAGAGAACACACTCCCATCACAGTGAGGTAACTGTTAAATTGTACGTACAATTTGTAGTGAAAAATTTATTAGTTTCTTTTACTGAGAGAAGGAAATCTCTCAGAGGTCATGACATAGAATAGGTGAGTGTACAGGATGCAGAACTTTACTCCCTCTCCATCATCTTAAATTCTCAGAAACACTTTAATTAGAAAAGATTTACTGACAAAAATACAGGGTCAATATTCACCTAAATAAAAATCTACAGCCTTATGATAACCTCTATTTCAGACTTTTCTGGAGCTTATTCACAGTTGGCAATGGCTGTTCAGTTTTCCCCTCTGGAGAACTGTTTGCATGTTCTGCCAGAGCCAAGTGACACCTTTATAGACTCTTTGGCTCAGGCATCCACATACTTTGCTTGGCTACTGCTGCTAAGAGAACAACCTTAGCTGGTGAGGATGACTGCTTCTCTGGTCTACAGAGGACTATAGATGGTTTTGCTTCTCTAGTTTCTGAAAGCTGAATCCTTCTGGTTTATTAAAGAAAAATAAAGAATAAGTGCCATATATTTATGACATCACATTTTCATGTAAATAGTTGGTAGAAAGACAGTTTGCAGAATGTGTGCCATTATGAGAACTGTCAAAAAAGAGAATATTTCTATTCAGACAGAATAAATTTTCACATGTTGGAACTTCAATAATCCTCCATTTGGAGGGCCTGATTTCTGCTAAAATGTGCTCAAAATCTAAAACTACTAGAAATCCCAGCAGCTGGCCCGTGGTAGAAAACTTCTAAAGCAGACAATATTGCAGTGAATTGGAAAAGTGTATTGCATCACACAAATGAACACTGCGTATTTATCCTGCACCTGGGTTGGGGCAAACCTAAGCACAAATATAGGCTGGGTGGAGAATGGCTTGAGAGTAGCCCCAAGGAGAAGGATTTGGGTGGGTCAGTTGATGAAAGACTCAACATGAGCCAGCAATGTATGCTTGCAACCCAGAAGGCCAACCTGGGTTGCATCAAGAGAAAAATGGCCAATTCTGCCCCTCTCCTCTGCTCTCATGGGACTCCACCTGGAGGACTGTGTCCAGTTCTGGGGCCCCCAATACAAGAAGGACATTGAGCTGTTGGAGCGGGTCCAGAGGAGCACCACGAACATGATCAGAGGACTTGAGCACCTCTGCTAAGGGGACAGGCTGAGAGCTCATCAGCCTAGAGAAGAGAGTGCTCTGGAGGGACCATATAGCAGCCTTCCAGTACCTGAAGGGGGCCTACAGAAAAGATGGGGGGACTTTTTATATGGGCTTGTAGCAATAGGATGAGGGGAAATGGCTTTAAACTGGAAGAGGGTGGATTTAGACTAGATATTAGGAAGAAATTCTTTACTGTGAGGGCGGTGAAACACTGGAACAGGTTGCTCATAAAAGTTGTGGATGCCTTTACCCTGGAGGCGTTCAAGGCCAGGCTGGATGGGGCTTTGAGGACCCTGGTATACTGGGAGGTGTCCCTGCCTATAGCAGGGGGTTGGAACTAGATGATCTTAAATGTCCCTTTCAAGTCAAACCATTCTATGATTCTGTGATTCTATAACAATATAACTTCAAAACCACAATAGTATTTGAAGATAGAATTAGTATAGTGACATAGGAACTTAGAAATCTACATTGTTCAGTGGACAATTTTGATTTCCACATACTTTCCAAAATCTCAGCTAACATCTCCTGTTCTTAAGATGCTGGTTGATATAGGGGAAACGTTTCAAAATTCTATTCATAGTGAGTGAACACCCAAACTAGACCCAAATCAATTGCTGAATAAAGTAAGAAAGAAAATTTTACTTACCCATTCTGCAACCACATCATGTACTTTTGATTCTGAGTTGGAGTTGTAACTAAAGACAGTTATAGATATCCTGTAGAATAGCCCACCTGTCCATTAAAAACAGCATTACAATTTTAGAAAATGAGCAAATTTGCTTTTTCAATAATATGAGACTTTAGTGTGATGATGAATATGAAGATTGGGCTGAATCCCATGTGCAAGGACACCTCAAGCTCTTGTTGATATTGTATGAGTCTGGAGTGAGCAAGCCCTGCAGGCTTGCTTGGTACCATTCTCACTAGTCCTATCATTTTCAACAGGGAATCCCTCCCTCCCCATATTTATAGAGACACTTGAAATATGACATGGAAACTCAGAACTAACACAACTATAAATAGTATTCTGCATATGCCTTTATTGCAGCAAGATCATGGAAGTATCAGGAATTCTAAAATAAACAGAATTACTGAAATTTGTAACATGGAAAATTCCTGTGCTCAGTCATACTGTTATAATCCAGAAACAATCATTGCAAATTTGACAAAAAACATTATGAGAGCAGACAAAGCTCATCAGTTAAAGGTCACAAGATCACTGGGAACAGAATCAGGAGAGAGAAGCACTCCAATTTTTATTTTCTCAGCACATCTTTTGCTCTCAGGTCTGGTAATGGCCAGACAGTAGAACTCATGTCAGCTTTGTAAAACTGGCAGCTGAACAAACCATCTTTCAACCTGAAAATGTGCAACACTTGGCTTAGAGAAATCTCATATTCATTAAAGTTGTTTTAAACTGACACCAGGTAAAAATAAATTCTCTTTAAGCTCAGGAGCTGGTAGACAACATTTTGTCACAAAAATCTAATCTAATAAATATCATTTTTACTTTACATATGGTAAAAAAAATTATCATTAAGCTACTAAAAATTCTATCCACTTTTGATGGAGAAAATGTCCCAGAATGTATGTGGGAGGAGGAGAACTTCTACATCAATTCAGTCACATGCGTATGCCCATGTGACATTATTTACTATTACTATTTAGGGCTGTTACCAAATGAGGTTGTGGCTCTTGATCACAGACACATGTTTTTAGAGAAATCTTACACAACTATTACAGAGTCACTATACAGGACAGACCAGGACCTGAGGACAATTACAGTGAAATCCCTTACTATCTCTTGTCTGGAAAGGAAATGCTTTTTCTATGTCTAAATAATAATAAAAAAAAGAACTTTTATTGTAGTTTTATACACACGGAGAAAATCTCATAATTTTACAGCTTCATAGATAATCATTTTACAAGAGCTTAAAATAAAATTATCTGAAGTATCTTACTATTTTCCAGTTTAATTGTACATATTTGTTGCTATTCTATCCATGAGCTACCTTGGGTATTGTTCTTTCTCTTCATAATGGAATTGATCATATTTTCAGTGAGATAAATATGAAAATTCCCTTGAGATAAAGTGGTAAATAATCACTGTCTTACAGGAAGATGGTTTGCCAGTTACCTTCTTTGGTAAGTGATATGAATTTGCTTGCTTTTTGATTGGTTGACTTTTTTTCCCTCCCTTAAATCAACAAACATTCAACTTTAGTGTGTACTTTCTTATGAAAATGCTTGTTATTAGTACTGTGATTGTTTCAACTAAAAAAAGAAAAAAATAAATCTTGATTTTAGACCTTCAGCAAATTGAAAACACTTCAAATTAAGGCAGAATCCCATTTATATGTATATATCTTTGTATATACATATATTTAATTTTATATATAAAATGTACCTCCTGTATGTGCTGTGTAGATACACATACATAGAAAATGTGCAATATGTATATCCTTGTAAATTCACATATACCCATATATATAATTATAATCTCATTTGAATAATTATATATGTGGACAAAATCACCTTAATATAGGAATATGCAAAGTACTTTTAAAATCAAACTTAGTATCTACAAACAATAATCAACAGCTTCAAGATCTCCACCAGATGGTGAACAAAAGCATGAAGCGAAAAAAATAAACAACAAAGAACTAATCTACATTTTAAAACACTCTCAGGAGACTGCAGTCACAGATAGTGAAAATTAAAAATAATTTCTCACTCCAAATTAAACAGTGGAAATCCCATCTCAAAATACTAAATGAAAAAAAAAAACATTTTTATGGGCAGAAAATTGATGAAAAGTAGCCAAAGATAATTTGAAAAAAAAAAGAGGAAAAAAGAAGCTGGAAAAACAGTTCACCCACGCCCAACCCCAGCTACAAACAATATAATCATCAATGAAATACCACAAGTTTCATTTCTGTTAGTTTTTTCTGTAAAATATTTTCTTTAGGAAATTAAAAACCTTAAGAATTTATGAATATTGTAAGTGAAAGACATTCATAACATTTCAAATAATGAAGTGGCATAAAAATGCATAAAATACATAGCAATTCAATCTCTATTTTCAAACTATTCTCACAGTCTCATGAGAGTTGATTTAGAGAAGGACACAAAAATTAGAAATTACATGTTAATGACATTTACTATCACCAAGATGTTACAAATTCCCTTCTACTGCAATTAAAATACTATTCTAAAATATTTTTATATGTTAAATGAATCTATATCTAAAGAATGAAGTTTAGCTACTTCTATGTTCAGTCTACCAACTGAATAATAGATAAGATGATTTGTTTTTTTTTTTCTACATCTAACTTAATAGCTTGACATACTGTAGTTGACCTCTGGTCGGCACAGGGAGCCCAACTCAGTGAAGGTACAAGATAAAAGGACTATGGGAGAGCTAGTAAGTTGATTCAGTGGTGGGTAAAGGGTGGTATTATAGCTTGTCCCAGACGATAAATTAGTTAAGGAATGAACATGTGACAAAACTGATGATTGATAGTACATTGCAGGAGAAACTTGCATTTGGGAATGCATGTAAGAGTCATGGATTGCTGCTCCAGGTGTCATTAAAGAGTGGTTCAGTATGGTCTCTTTGTGCTGAATAGTAGTTCCACTGTATGAAGATGGCAAATGTATCACATCATTAATTATTTCAGTTCTTGATGATACCAGAAGGGAAGAGAAGGATCCATAATCAGCATTTTCAAAATCTGAGACATGAGTGCTAACAATATTCAGAGAAGACATTCCTTTTCCGTGCTTGCTGAAGGATTCGTATACCTCTCCTGAATCCTGATCTGAAAGCCTCGATCTGTTAGTTGATGTCAGAACAGCAGGATTCCTTTTTTCTTTATTATCACCAATAATTTCTTGTTCTACTGCCCTTAGAGAGTATTTAATAATGTCCTCTTGATTTTTGATGGAGTTTTTTCCACCTAAGACTGTTAGAAGACTTCTTGCTCTTTCTGTTGTTGGCAAGCTTAATTCCACTACATCCCACCCAGGGGTCAGGCTTGGAGAAATTGTATCAAGGTTGTTTTGAAGACTTAGGGGGAGTGGAGGTGTGGAGTAGCTGCTGGGAGGTACAGTGTCTCTGAATTTTGAGTCAGAATGAAGAGGCTGCCTCAATTCCAAAGACGATGTAGTTATAAATAAGTCAGAACTCATTGAATAATTATTTTTTATAAAAAGCCCTGCATCTATTTGAACTTCACTTCTTGCATTATCAACAATATTTGTTACAGCATCAGTCTCCAAAACACTTTCAAACTGCAAAAGTCCATGTGTTCTTGTGCTGTTTACCAAATGATTAACTAGTGTATTGACCAAGCGAACAGTTTGGCTATCCTTTGAACATGAAGGCTGGATTCCTGAATGTGTTGTAAGGGCAGAAACAAGCTGCTGTCTATTGTTTAGGATGGTCACATTGGTTCTGCCACTTTCTACATCAGTTCCACCCTGCATATGTAAACTATGATAAAGCATTAATTTTTCCATAGAGTTTGCAACCGCCTTATCAAAGGGACTTATCTGTACAGAGTGTCGATGCAAAGGTGCTTCAAGAGAAGGGAAAAGAAAATCAAAATATAACTCATCATTGGAAGATATGGTTAGATTTGAGAAGTTCATTGTTGACTGCAACTGTGATTTTGTCTTGTCATTGCTTTCTGAAATTCTCCTTGAAAAGCCTGGATTAAATAAACTGAAGATTTGTCTTTCTGAAGCTGCTGCATGGCTAGAGAAGTTCACTTCTTCAGCTCTGTGATCTGACGATCTAATTGTAGAAGTCTGCTCAGAGATACTGTCAGTCTTAGCAGGTGAGCTAATGGATGGCAACCCTTCTGTTGGGTTAAAAAGCAATTTACTGAATGAAGCTAACCAATTTTTTGATGACTCCCCAGAAAACGCTTTCAAATGATAGGAAGCAGTCCAGAAACCTGATGTCAAAGAAGGGGAAATATCTAAATATTTTGTTGGAAAATCTAAGTAATCTGGCTGCCAGGAGATGTCAACTCCGTTAATATTCTCAGGCTCTAATATAGAAAAACCTGACTCTTCACTTTTACTATGGGATGCATCTAAGTTGTTTTCCAGTACCACCTTTCTGAGGGTCTCACTTGGCTTCTTTTGAATATGTGCTGAATGTTTTAAATAATTAGACCAGTAATCAGTATTAGACATAAATGTGCTGTCACTTTCCAAAGACACGTCCATCAATGATTGCTGATAAACAGGCAGCGTTGCTACAACATGCATAAATGCTGAGTTAGTCCAGCTTGTTCCTACTGGAAGTGCTGACATTAGTTGTTCTCTGCTGTTCTCTGTCACAGAAATTGTCAGTTGGCTGTCAGGCATAATTTCTGTATAAGTTTTTTTCTTGATGTTAAAAAAAGTTGTTGGGTTTGCATCTGGTGTGTCCACAAAGATTAATTTTGTAATGTCTCCGAAGTAATGCTCCTTAATGTGCATAGATGTAAATTGAAATTCACTGTTTTCTGCTAACATGGAAAAATATTTCCTATTAGTGTTGCCTTCTATCATTTCTGGGTAAACATTTTGAAGTGCAAAATCTAGCAAATCGAGTCTACTTTTTTGCAATAATAGCTTCTCTTTCATTGGTGATATAGATAAGCTAGAAAGAGAATGATATTTCTCTTCTTTAATGTCAGAGGTGATATGATGATGAAATACAGTCTCATTCCAACTGTCAGGCTTCAAGACATCATTTATATGCATGAAATTGGGTGTGTCGTTGTTGGAGGATGAAATCCACAGGGCTTCTTCTCTGCGTTCATAAGCAGTGCTTCTGCTAATGGGAAGACGGAATGCTGACTCAGAGTCAGCGTAACGCAGCCCATCTGCCAGATCCCGTGCTTCCTCTGCAGTAAGACTTCTGTTTTGAAGAAGAGGAACTGCTGCATTCACAAAATGATCTGCAACATCATCTGCTGCATCAGAAGTGCCATCAGATGAAACTCTAGAATCATTCAGAATATTTTCATTTGGTAACTGATTCATCACAGTATTTTCTGTAAAAGCAGCCAAGGTACCGTTGCTAGTCTCCTCAGAGGCAGATGATATGGACACAGTTGGATGAAATAAGCTGTATGTGTTTTTTTTCTCCAGATTCTCATCTGCTGAGCTTTCACTGAAACGGGGAGGCCTTTGTTTCACTGGCCAAATAATTGGGGTTGAGATAATTCCTATGGTTTTGACCCCTTCTATCCTAGACTCTTGCTGCCTTTGTGGTTGTGAATGGGAGGTTTCAGGTGAATTTCTCTTCATTCTGAAGATAATCGTAGCAGGAAGTCTGATTTCCTGCAAGTCTGTGTAGTAAGCCGCATAGTTAGTGGATTAAAGAAAGTAAGTACAACTTAGCTTTCTGTTCTTGACTGTCTGTTCTGGGTCTAAAAACCAACTCAGAAATTATACCAGTTATCTGAGTAAAAGTTTATCTTGCTTCTACTGTAAATGAATTTGATCCAATTTTCTTAGTTTTTCTGTTTTCTCTTGGTAGATTTGAAGTCAAATAACAGATAACTTGTCTAGTTTTTATTCATACTAACACTATCAGGGTGTTCAGTTCCTTCTGTTAGCTAGGAAAATCAAAGTTGAACGTTCATGATGAACATGAAGTGAGTGGCTTCATGAAAAAAAAAGCACAGTTTGTAAGTAAGTTTCAAGATTTTCTTCTTACTTCTACTGCTTACTAAATCCAAATAGAATGAATCCAGATAAATTCTTTCACAGTGTCTATTATACTGCCTCATTGCCAATATACAAGGAGTGATTTGCCAAGAGAAAAAACACTCCAAGAATGCTAAATCCTACAGTAACAACTAATACATTTGGGGGAAAAAAAAGAAAAAAAAAAACAACAAACAATGCACTTCCTCCCCCCCAGCCAAGACCAGATACTGATTTACTTCTGGGGAGCACACAAAATCTTTAGTAAAAAGATCTATGAGCCTCACATGAAAATTGCAGAAGACTATTTCTGTATTCTTATTAATGGTTTAACAACTTCCTTTAGCAAAATAATTTTAGAATCTCCTCAGAAAACGATGTTCAGTCTCTAGGAGACAGTGATGTCACCGATTTGATAAAACCTCAAAAGAAATCCTTGCTTTTTTCCTGTGCTAATAATAGAATCACTTACTATCTTATTTTTTCCCTTAATCTTTCTAAATGAAAAGTAAATGATATCTGATACTGTCAACATTTTCCCTAGTAGAGTCTGATCCAGTTCTTCTTGAAGTCAGTGGAAAGATTCCTGTTGACTCAGTGGAAGTGGCTTTGCTCCACAGAAATGATTCCACTTGGCTCCCCTGTGTTACCAGTGAGGAATAGAGAGTCCCAGCATACTACCACCCTGGCAGCATAAGCCACTCAATGTATGACTATCCGCAGCATTAAAGCATTTCAAAAGCATGATGCTTTACAGTTCCTTTTAAAAAATACTTCTCCCTTCCCTTATTCTTTGCATGGGTAAATTCAGTGGGTGGTACAAAGGAACAGGGTAAACATGATACAAATAAACACTGAGTTTGGTTCTGTTCTCACACCATTCTTACAAGGGCAAGTCTAATGAAATTACTCCTGATTTATTTCAGAGAAAATGAAATCAGAACTGAGACATGACCCTTGACTTTACACCATGAAAAACATATCTTAAAATACAACAAATTTTCTCTAGAGACAGTACAAGGAAAAATGTAACACAGGATTTCTTACCATTGTTTGGCTTATCGGTTCTATTAGTATCAGGCATGTTAGTGGTGACAGTGGGTGGTGTAGGAGTAGTAGCATTTACAGTAGCTGGTAATAAAGATGAGAAAGAGGTGAACTTGAATGAAATATGAATGTTAATGAGGTAAGACAAAACGGGAACAATGCATGACAATGTAAATTGAAACCACTGACACATAATGCCATATATGTTAAACACTTTCTCTTTTGTACAAAGTGATGAATGGACATGAACTGAGATCCTAGTCCTGCAGTCTTCACTTTCACTGACTTCAGTGGGAGTTTTGCCAGTGGGAGGGTTGCAAGATCAGTCCTGTACTGCCTTCACAAATTCTAAATCCTCTTATGAGAGCATCAGATCCAAACAGCTGTGCAAAGACCAGAAAACAGATCTTACAAGCTCAATGGTGAGCTTGGAATATTTACTTGTGAAAACAGTAGTTATGTCTACTCAGGGACTGAAGATGATGAACAAATGTGAAACTAGAACTCCCATGTAAGTTTCTAATTAACTCAGTTGAACTCTATATAACAAAGAGAATTTAAATCAGACTTGAAATAATTTGACTGGAGTATATATTTTGAAAGCTTTGTGTAGGATCTTAGCTGTACTGTTCCCACTGACACTAACAGGAGTCATCCCACACAGTACTGGAAAATGTTTCCCAGGAGAACTAGCTAGAACACTTTTCACATTCAGAGTAAGGAGCCAAAACTGAAATTTTCCCTCACTGAAGATCGGGAGGGTACACACTCTAGAGGAAAAAAACACTTCAAAGATCAGACCTCTAAATTTTCAAATAGTTTGGAAAATAATTCTTCTAATAGCTCCCAGGAATGTAAATCCTCTCTCACTGACAGATTTCTTCTTTCCCTGAAAACTCTTTCCACAGTGTGAAGATTCATGCAGTATACTCTCGCAGTAATATACATCTTTTGCAGATTTTGAGAAAGAACCAACTTGGAAAGTTTAGGCATCATATTTTAAGAAAGTGCACTTCTGATTTTTGTTAGGCTGTTTTAGTCAACATTGTGAGTCTGAAAGTCATAAACTCCGGTCTCAGCTGAGGGAGTAGGTTCATGTTCTGGTTTCAGTGAAACTAGAAACTAGAGGAAAGAAAAGGAAGGCTACAGTAAACAGGGATTCTAGCTGGGAAAGTGAGCATATAAAGTCACAATCTATAATATAAAAAAGCTCTTCCATGTAACTGCAGGGCTATATTGCCTGAAAAACAAGTTTTAATGCTCCTTAGTGATTTTGTCTTCCAGTCAACACTGTTAGAAGAGGTATCTTCCAATGAATGAAAATATTTGCTAAGCATAATGAAGAAAACAGCTCTGTCATCAGACCATATGTGACACAGTCTGGTGATATTGCACAACACAGAACAAACAAACAAACCAAAAAAGGAATCCAAAGTAGCCTTTCAGCATAAAATAAGTCTGCAGTGCTGAAAGAAATACACAGACATGTTTTCATGATTTTTCATTATTAGGACAATGATGATGATGATAATGATGATGATAAGGCACAGCATGAATTTCAAAGTAGCAAATGCAGAATGTCAGTGACACTTGACCAAAAACTTTTCAGAGAAGGAAACAGTATTACCCTGATGAAAAGTACTCACTAAGTTTGCTGAAGTCTAAGAATGTAAGGGAGGCAAGATAGGAAGGGAACATCTTTTGTTAGAATTAGAGTCTTCTGCCTAGCAAGTTAATAAAGCTGAAGAAAAAAGTGAAGCTTTTAGGAAAACATAATGTTTTTGTCCAAAAGTGTATCTATTTCTGCAGCCCAATTAGCCAACCTAATGAAAGATATTCTCTCTCCTTTCACGTCATATCATTTTAGTTAGAAGAAATCTTTTAGAGTTCTTCCAAGAGAATAGATAAACATCTTTATATAGTGGCAGTACAACCTTTTTTGATAGAAGAAGAGTAACACTGAATAAATGATGCTGTCACATTTACATAAGGTATTTGGGTACCAGTTTTTATAACATATTGTGCTTTGTGTGACAGATGCTTGAAAATTGCTGTTTGAAATCTGATTATGGGCACAACTGGCACAGCATTTCACTTTCCCTATGGAGACCTCCATATGATGCAAGACTCTGAGCCAAATCTACCTTGGAAATATCCAGGAGAAGTACACTGGAGACTATCACAGATCTCTTACTGGCTTCCCAAGAGGAGTGCATTTTCCTTTCCATCCTTAAATTAAATCTGATTTATTTGCATAGAAAGAGCTCCCCGCCTCCCCCTTTTGTACGTTCTCTACTGTCTCTATCTTTCAACACTCAGCTTGAAAAAGATTACATAGCTTGACATTATTTTTGAGGTAGCCTCTGTTGTGATTAAAATCTCACATATAATCTCACTTGCAGGCCTGTGTTCATGAATGTATTGTGGAAATGGGCTGATCTTGTTCATGTGGGTCATTTTTACTGAACCTCAGCCTCTAAGCATTAGAGAAAAGAATTAAAGTGGAGAAATTGACAGTACCTGCATATGCAATAATTTGAACAGCATGAATGTTTTTAGGGTTCTTCTCTTCCTTGCATTCAAGTGAGCTGATATTTCAAGAGACATAGTCAATTTTTATTTGTTGTGACTTTGACACTATTAAATCATCGTTAAGTGTTGTAACAAGTGTTTTATTAACACTTGCTGCTGCATTTTCAAGTCTGAGGTTAACTTTCTTCCTTCTAATCTTAAAGTATTTAGCCTAAAAGTAGCCTACTGGAAAAATCTGAATCATAGTAAGATGCTTTGTTCATATATGACCTTTTTTTTTTTTTATTTAAAGATGCACACATTTCTTATCCTGTTTTACATTTTATTGTGAAAATATGCAGGTGGAAAAGAGATGGAGAGAGAAAGAAAGCAGTCAATTAATTCAGTTTTGATATAATAGAGACCATTTAGAAAACTTATCAAGGGAGTAATCACATTTTCTCCACACATTGTATACAGGACACCCTCACATTTGATGTGACTAAAGAATTCCTTTCCTTGCTATTTCTCCTCATAGTTCAGTCTTTTAGAAATAAATAAATTAAAAAAGAAGAAGAAGAAACAGAATAAAACAAAACAAATCAAGGAAAATAAAGATTTAGCAAAGATGAAACTGTGAAAATGACCTGAGCTTCTTACCTTGACAAAGGCTTCCTAGGTTTGCACAACTTGTTGGTTCAATTGCAGAAGAAGGAATTAAGTATGAGCCTTTAGAAAAAGAAAGTCAAATAGTTAGACAGGTTTGTCTACTGAGCATAAAATCAACTTATGTCTTGCAGTAACAAAGTCCTCTCCCTAGTTTTTCACTGACAAAACCGGTAAAGCTATTTGCCTATAAGACCTATGTTTTTTTTTTTTTTTTGTCTTTTCTTGCTGCTGAGAGATCCATAGAACTCACTTGCAAGCCACAGTCACTTACATATCCTGCCCTAGTTTTCTCATACTCTCCCCAGCTGTAGTTAAATAACAGCCCATTAAATGAATGCAGCCTGTGTGCACTCTGAAACAACTCTATGTAGAGGGGTCAGTACGTCTGTAGAATTTATGGCACCTTCACAAGCAGCAAAACATGTGCCTTGGAGACGCATCCACCCTCTTTCTTGCAGCACAGGTTACCCACCACACAGTTCTGAGTAATATTCCCGTGGCAGACACCAGCCAGATAAAAGGTGATTAAACTTGTTACTGTGCACAGGGTGTGGGCATGATTAATATTCTGGTATGCATGATTTATAAGCAGATAATGTTGTAAGTCTGTATCTCTTCTGAATTATTAATCACTACATGCACATAGTCCGAAGATCTAGATACAAAAATGGAGAATGTAAGAATGGCTACAGGAAAAGAGCTAGTGAAACCGCATTAATTACAATTCATGTTTTACAGTGGGTCAGTTGCAGATATAGCTGCTTCTGCACATCATGCTGAAAAAAATGGAGCCATACAGCATGGCATAATCTGAACATACTGGGAGTGTTGCCCTTTTGGCTTTCGTTTTACCACTTCAGAATCATATTGACTCAGAGAGGTTCTCTCATGAAACACCGTATCCTTCCATTAAATTAAAGAGCCACCACCCACAAGCTTGTAAAGATAGCTGAGAAAGTATTTCCTGTGATGGAAGAACAGATGAAGTGTGGGGCCTCAGTGCAGAAGTCATGACATGCCACAGATATCATTACATGTATTGCCAATAGAAAATGGGAAGAATTTAAAAAGTGATTCTCTATGAAGTTTTCTGTAGTTTTGTGTAGGGTTTTTTGTTTGTTTGTTTGTTTGTTTAGTTTTTTTTTTGGGGGGTGCTTTTTTTGGGGGGGGGGAGGGGTTGTTGGTTTCTTCTTTAATAGATTGAGAGATTGTATTAAGACAAACTGTTTTCCTTGACACATTTCCTTTCAACTTCAAGAAGCATGTCCTAAGTGAATGTACTATATACTGCATGAGACTTTTTCCCAACATATATTTTCTAATATTAAACAGTCAACACCAAAACCTGCTGTGAGTAACCTCCTCTTGGTTCTGTACCAGGGAAAAATGACTTGAAAGATGACAGAAAATCTGCAGACTTGAAAGAACTCTTGAGGCAGAATACTGTATTCCTTTAAAGTGGAATACGTTCAGTCAATATATTAAATGAGCTTTTTAAATGTTTAATCAGGCTGAACTCTGGCCAGACTAGACTTTCCCTCAGTAATCACCAAAGAAGTATAATGGTCTGGCTACAAACAGATACTTGGCATTAGCTCTCTTAATAAATGCAGTAGCATGACCAGTAATGTGAACAGCAGACAGAGCCCTGCATTACAGACAATTTGTGTGATAAATTTCACCAAATTTTAATGTGTAAATCTCAAACATGCATACCTGCTTGTCATGCTAGATTTTCCTTATAGTCAGTGGAGAGAAACAGGCACTCCTACAGCATAAAACTTCTGACTTAACTGAGACATCTACCCTAATGTGAGTTGAACTGACATTGAAAACAGCCTTTCTCTCTCCATAATTCAAAAACAGCACTAAGTGTATTTAGCTCAGCCTTAAACATCTATCCTTCAGCTGCCTAAGGCAGACAGATCCCACCCCAAGCTAAATTTGACAATGAAATTAAGAACTTAGATTTGGGAATGAAGGACCTAAGTAAAGTACACAATACAGAAATTGGAGGCAAAAGTGGACATAGACCCAAGCTAGCCTTAAACTGAACAGGTCACATGCTGCTCTAAGTGTAGCCATTGCAGGCTCCAAAATCATTACAAGAAGTTGATTAAATACTCCTGGGTTTCTCTGCGCTGAACTCTGCACTGATGCTGTTACAGTGCTCTCACTACCTAAACCATTTATTTTAAAATTAGTTTGGCTACCCAGGCTGTGTATGTATACCTTTAAATGCAAGCCCTGCAAAGTTAGAGCAATGAAAACAGAACTCCGTCAAGTCTTCCAGAAACATCCCACCATGACTGCACAGCTGTGAAAACATTAGTCTAAGGAATAAGCTAGGAGAAGGTAAAATTATGAAAAGATTATTGGGAACAGTTTGTTGGTGTTTTTGTCTTCCGTAAGCCTACTTGTAAAAGCTTATCTGAAGAATGATGAAAATAATATCGCTTGAAAAATCTAAACACAGTTCAGGCACAATTATGTTGAGATCATCACTGAATGTTAGGGCTGTTGGTTTTTTTTTTTCTTTTTTTTTTTTTTCTGTTATGAGCAGCTCCTGGGAAAAGCATTACTGGTGCTTGGAGAAAATTCTTTTCTGCATAAATCCTTCCATTTCAGCTAAATGAAGTCTAATCAGTTAATCTCACCAATGTCAGTGGTTTATTCATGGCTGATAGACTGACGCATCAGCCCCCCTGTTAAAGGCTGGTTTTACAATGAAGCCTTTTATTCAATACGACGAAGGGAAGAAAATGCTAACAATTCCATCTCTGAGATTAGTAACAGTTTCTGAAACTGCACTGCACCCAGTGTTTTCTTTTAGGACATACTTTTTTTCTAGGGAAGCCTGTATCATGGTGGGTAATTCAATATCCTTGAAAGAGACTGGTTAGTATTTCCACCCTGCTTAGTTACAGGAAGTAACAATTACTATATAGAGATACACTCAAAGCAAACACAAACATGGAAAATGAGGCCTATGTTTTTGCAAACGTGAGAAAGCTCATGCACATTTTCTAAAATAATATTCTGCTCTAAGGAATCCACTGAACAATGACATCTCCAAAAATCAAGCTGTGTTGTGGAATGAAAATAAGTGTACTGTACCTGTGAGCGCAGCTATGAAGTAATGCTACTGTCACAGGACTGTGTTTAATAGAAAAAGGGTCAAGATCCATACACCCGACAAAATCAAATAAGACTGCAGTATTTACAGACATCCTGGTATACAGTTTAGTAAAAGTGTTGTAGCTTTCATGGATAACAGTTTAATAAGAGTAAGATTTGGGGGAAAATTACTTTCTCTCAGATTTTTACTTTCTGTTTGTATGGGCAGAAGAGCAATTTCTGTGTTCAGAACAACTTCATCAGCCATGACCAATATTTAGACTGCCTTTTCATTGTTCTGCTAGGCACTTAGAGGCATGCTGCAAGCTGTCTCAGTGAATCAATCTACTTCGTAATTTGGTTTCAGTAAGCTAAAGCAAGAAAGATGCAATATACTGGCCACCTTAATCCCTCATGAGCTAATAGATACATAAACTAGCAAGTCTTAATTATGCCAGGTAGTGTTTTAAGCTATGGATTCCTAAAATGCTGACAGGTGCTCTGTTAGGAGACTCTGACGCTATTTAAACTACATTTAAACTAATAGGTTCTAAAGTGGAGAGGTCAACATTAAAGAGACATCACATACTTCAGAACCAATATTTGTATTTTTTGACTTTGATTTAAAAAAAAACAAAAAAAACAAATGTATGTGTGCTACAATAGAGGGTCCTAGACAACATGAACAGGAGTTCCATAGCAATAGGTTTTCAATAGCATAATATGTTCATATATAAGCTACTGCTGGCCATGGCTCCAATTTTATCCTATGCATTTTAAAAGTATCCAAATATCTCTGATGCATTCACTAATCAAATAATTTGTTTCCTTCTTTTAAAAAAATAAAATACTGCTCCAAATGGATTGTTGAGTTTCAGTTATTCTTTCTTTTCCTGGAAAAAAAGTTCCTGGAGAAAATTCTCATCCAGCTGTAATAACATATACATACATAAAAATTACACCTAGGCACTAAGAAGAATAAAGTGTTTGAGCTAGAGAATGAAAATAAGTTGGACTAAGTATGAAAATTTGTCTTCTGATGTAATCTACGGGAAGACTGTAACTGTCAGTTTAAAGAAGGGCAGACAACAAATTATGAAAATGATAAGAATGAATGATTTTGATCTAAAATGCTTCCTTCCCATCTGTCTCCTCTAACTTAATCTTCTTTTTTTTTTTTTTTTTTTTTTTTGTACTTATCTGTCTTGTATGCATTAGAGTTTTGCCACTGTTTTTACTGCCTCTCTGCACATAGAGCACAATGCTAACAGGTTCTTCTAGCTAATGAAAGCACCAAAGGGTAAGTACAAAAACATTTACTTAATGGTTAGTTAACACACTTCTTTTCTCTCTGGAGACTGTGGTTGTCAAACCTGATGGTTGCAGGTACTTTCCTGTGATCCTCATTTCATATAAGTAGAATGCCGGTAAACAAATCACTGGGGAAGAACTTTGATCTGTACATAATTTCAAGCAGCATCTCAAAACACTTAGGGGATTTTTCTTTTCTCATACAGAATCAACTTTATGGCCTTTCACAGCCTCTGAGTACAGAGTTGAACTAAAGTTGAAGAAAGACAAGACCTACCTGTTTTTCTTTCAGAGGAACTTTCATTTTTTCTTGCTAGGATATTTTCAGAACAATGCAGAAGTGCGTGTGTGGGGAGAATAAGCAAAAAAGATTTGGCAAGGCATACTTACCACAACTCAAATTGTTTTCTGCTTTCAGTGCTGAAGTTGGAATACTCCAGAATTCATTTTCCCAGTCTACAATGTTTCCTTTCACATCGCAGCTGAGGTTGGCCAGTGTTTGAGCATTCATGGTGAAATTCCAGAGGCGGAAGTTGTAAATGTCCCCATTTAGAGAACTCACTTCATTGCTGTTAGAGCCCAGCACAAGCCTCCCATTTCCAGGGATAACTTTGCCAAACATATCTGGACAGTACGTATTATGATAGATACTTTTGGCATATACACCTATAGTGCCCGAGAAACTATCCCCTATGACACAAAGCTGTTCAAATGTTCCCGTGAATAACTCCACATTTTGAGGCAATGCATTGTCAAGTATGCACTGTGTGTCTGAAATGGACAGAAAATGGCCCTTTGTGGTCTTCCCGAAGCTGAAGAACTCTTTTGATGATGCATCAGTGTAGGAGAAGATCTGCCAGTCATCATTGTCATCATTGCTGCTCTTGGTTGCTTCAAAGCATAGTGTGAACTGGCTGAGCTCTGGAACCAAGACTGTTTCTGCTATGGATACAGCATCAACGTCGGGATCTTGGGGAATGATGACCTTCTGATTCCGCAGAGACACGGCAACTAGAACAGGGAGCAGATAGATTAATTAACTGGAAAGTATTCTCATATAAAAATAAAGGCAGACTGGCAGCAGTTTAGCGGCATTTCTTATCAGTGCAATATATCAAAAGCACACACTGAGGGGAATTTGGCTTGGCAGAGTGCTCATCCCAAAACATGCTGAGTTCCTTTTCAGAGGGGTGGAGAATGCTGCACCATGCACAGTTAACTCCCAAAGTTGCATCAAAAGCAATATTAGGAAATATTGCCTGCCAGTTTACACTCACTTGATAAAAATTAATATTTATTCATCAAGGAAAGATGTAGTAGGCAATAGAGAAAAACAGTTATTTGGAAAACACAGTATGATTTTTGAAGTTCTATTATTTTAATTATTTGTCTGCATGACTGCATTATACCAACAAAGTTCAGGTTTTACTTCTTTTAAATATCAATACTGCAGTAGAAGAAAAATTCCATTACATTTCTTGGCAAACTGAAGCCCATTGTTCCTGAATTCTGGTGATGAGTTTCTGAAAAACATTAAGCATTTTCCCATTTTGTCCTCAGCAACTTTTGGGTTGGACATTGTAATCACGTACCCAATTTGTATCCAAGCTGTGTACCTGTTGTAAATATTTGTGTTCCAGATTTTGCTCAAGTATCTAGAAATGGCCAGTCCTCCTCCAAAGCAATGCATTGTAGTAAGGGCATGGGCAGAAGTACTTTGTCTCTAATTTTTTTAAGCATTCTAATTTGCACTGGCAAAATAGCAGTCACCAAATGAGAAAAACAGTGTAAGTAGAGAAATAAACATGGAGAATGAAAGCTGCTGCCCTGGTACTGAACAAGTCTACTCAACGTTGCTGTGCTCCTCAGAGTCAATTGTTGGCACTTTCCAATACAGCAAAAGGACAAAACTGACAAGTGCTCTGTACACAAAGAGAAAAAAAGAATCCTGAAATCAACATCAGGAGCTCTCTCTTGATCACTTTTGCACAGCCAGTCATCACACTGATGAATTTCATGTGATAGCATTGGAGAAGATGATTATTCTCTGAGGGTGTATATATATATATATATATATATATATTTAGTCTGTTCATGTAAGTGTTTATACTACATTCAGGGTAATGCTAAACTGTTTCTGTTAGGAAGATAACCATTTTTATTTTGGACACATTGCTTTTTACTTATATAAAATGTAAATAAGTCTTGGCAGCTGAAATGCAGTAGAAGCGACCAGCAACAGACAGCTCACTGTTCTGAAATCCTCATCTGCATTTATGAAAGTGCTGTCATGACAAGAAGTCTGCATCTGCTTCTAGAGCTCATGTCTTACTTTTCTTCTTTTCAGATCACGGTCTCACATACCATACTTCCCTTTACACACAAGAAAAAATAACGATTTTAAATAATTTGTGGGGAAAACTGCTTATCTGCCAGTTTCTAGCTTCACAGCTTTCCACAGCCCTTCAGCTGACATTGCAAGAAATATACCAGCTTTTTTGAGTTCAGCCAGTGTTCTGCCACACTGTATACCATATAGCTGTACTCACTTACTGCTGCTGAGGATATGGCCCATCTATCTGCTTTTGGTGTGTTGCAGAAGGCAACAACCAGGAAAGACAGCATTTGTGTGGGCAGCCAGCTTGTTATGGATAGCAGGATGCGTTCTGGGAAACCCATTTTGAAAACACTGTTCCACAAATGCTGTTCTATTCACAGCTAATTCCCTCCCCAAACTCACTCTATTTGTCTTTCCCCACATATATTTTGCCATGCGTACATTCTGTATAAGGATGTACTATTCATATCTTTTTAAGTGCAATTTCTAGGTAGCAAACTGTTGTGCATCTTTGAATGGACCTTTACATTCCTTTATCAAACTCAGAACTGAACAAACCGCTTAATTTTATTATTTTTATATGACCATTTCTAAGAAATGAAAGAAAACATGGATAGATAACTGTAATACAGTACCCTCCCAGGGAGAAATTCACAGTGTTGCCTGGGTATCGTGTTCACAATAGTAATGTCAGTTAGACAGTGAGGCTTTCAAACTCCAACAGTGACCTGAAGTGAGAGGAGGTAGCATCGCTGCCATGCCTTTGGGAATTCTCTGAAAAAGTGGGAGAGTACTGCATGGACATCTGCTGTGCAGATGTTTCGTAATTTCAGTGCATGTGTGTTGATGATCTAATGTCTACAGGCTTTTACAACTTATTTTCTATGAAAGGAAAGTAGTACATTATCAGCCATTTACCCAAACTCCTTTTCTGTATTCATTGCCTGGCTAAATATTGCCATGCAGAATGTGGTCTATGGGTTATAATTTGTCCTATTTGCATGCAGCCAGCCCTCCTTTGTAACATCTGCAGTCGAATTCAAGTTGAGAGTTACCAGTATGGAGTAACGAAACAAAATTCTGGAACCTTAGTCAAGGTAACTTAACAGTGGGCCTTAACAGCGGTAACTGAACTAACACATACATGAAACATTTAAATGTAAGTTGTTGGTGAAGGTCACTGGCACTGGAGAATAGCCAATATTCAAAATAAAAGGTATCTTCCAAGACTATTTAACTGTAAGGGTGCTATCCATGAAGTTATGGCACTCTTCAATTTGGCATGGAGATAATATTTTTGCTTTCACAGAAATACCTATGAATATGGATATAAAAATGGTTCTCTCCATGGTCCTCCCCTCTTCTCCTCATCTGAGGATAATATTGCATCTTAAATTCCTATTAAAAGTTATCTTATTTATTATGCTTGAACACTAGAATAGTAAAGAGGAATAACAAAATAAATCATGTTGTATAATCTGATTACATATCATTTTATATGAGCTACTAGATTTTTACAGCTCCTTGCAACAGGGAAACCTAGTTTTGCCTTATAGTTCTGGAAGCTGTTAATTTTATTATTTTAAAATATCATATATGTAATACGTGTTTTGATATTTCTTTTCATGAAAAAGATATGCTTGTGACTTTAGAGATAACTGCAAATTTCCTTGCTCTGTGTTTCTACACAACCAGCTGATACAACATAAGTGTGCTACAGTTGAGCAGTCCCCAGTACAAGGAGTACAGACTAGGTAATGGATTGATTGAGGGCACATGGGGCTCCTGGTGGATGAAAAGCTAGATGTACCTGGTCTAATAATGATAGAAAAAGGGGGAATGGATTTGAACTAAAAGGGGAAATTCAGGTTATATATTAGGAAAAAATACTTTATTTTTTGTAGTGAAGCACAGGAACAGGTTGCCCATAGAAGCTGTGAGTGCCCCATTCCTGGAGGAGTTTGAAGCCAGGCTGGATGGAACCCTGGGCAGCCTGAGCTGGTGGGTGGCAGTCCTGCCTACAGTAGGAGCATGCAACTCGATAATCTTTAAGGTCCCTTAAAATCTAAGCCATTCTATGATTCTATGATAAACCAGCAGTATGCACTTGCAGCCCAGAAAGCCAGCTGTATCCTGGGCTGCATCCAAATAGAGGAGGCCAGCAGGAAGAGGGAGGTGATTGTACCCCTCTACTCTGCCCTTGTGAGGCCCAAACTGGAGTACTGCATCCACGCCCAAAGTCTTCAGCGCAAGAAAGATGAGGAGCAGGTTGAGTGGGGCCAGAGTAGGGTCACAAAGATGATCAGAGGGCTGGAGCACCTATCCTACAAAGAAAGGATGAAGGAGCTGGGCTTCCGGAGACGAGAAAGTTTCAGGAAGAACTCATTGCAGCCTTCCAATATATAAAAGGGACTTATAAGAAAGATGAAGAGACATTTTATCAGGGCTTGTAGTGACAGGGTGAGGGCAATGGTTTTAAATAAAAAGAAGCAAATGATCATCCTAATGTCCACATTTATGTTGCTGCTCTTTACTATTATGTTAAGAACAACTTCTTGAAATACCTTAAAATGGCAAAATATACATCAGTCACATGTTATTTGTCATGTTCTCTGAGGGAGAAAAGCATGGATAGAAAAGTGTCTTTTTAGCAGTTGTTAGGATTTTTAAAATCTAAGCATTGTTATGTATTTATGAAAAGAAAAAAAGGTCAAGAAATGCAGGTAGCAGTTTTGCAATGACAGTTCACCCCTGAGAGTTTATGCTACAGACTGGAAAATACCTTGAGGAAGTTCTGCATTTTGCACAAACTTCTCCCCATTGCAGGGTGATTCACTGGGCCAGCGGTTTTGGCTCTCTTTGTTTCTGTTGGCTAAGAGCCTCCTCATGCTGGTCTTCATATTTCTGTATGTCCCACTTTTAAAGTGCCCAACATAAATCTTCCAAAAGAGGCACTGTTGGGCCTACAGTATTTGTATGATAAAAGTTTTTCTAATGTATTTGAGGATGTCAAGTCCCAGAATACAATAATTTATTTTCATCTACAGAAAAGTAAATTAGTTAAAAAAAAACATAGAAGAGAAGTCTGTAGCTTTATCTTGCAGCTTCCCCATCACCTGTCCTTCTCAAGGAACATACGATTCCGTTGGAAAGTGTCATTCTAATAACCTGTAAGAAATTTACTTCTAGCAGGATATTTTTTCTGTAAGAGGGATAAAATGGTATATGCTTACTTACTTCGTACATAGCTGGCATTAAAACCTTTCTTTTGGATACTGAAGTCACTTTTAAAAGACACAATCATTTCATTTCCGGTAGAATTATATGATAATCCCTTGGCAGTGATGCCACAAAGGTTCATTGGGCTCTCTCCATTGTCCAGTGTCAGTGAATCATAAATGCAGCCTGGAGCTTCTTCAATGTCAAAATCAGTAAATGTTAGCTGTATGATGAATCCATGAGGCGCTCGGATGATCCATTTGCAAGCTTGGCTGTTGGGATAATCACTTGGGTAGCACGGAGAAGTGAAAACTCCAGAGGGGTCAGTTAGCATGGTCCTACAGTTGTAGCATCCGTGAGCTGGCAATGAAAACAGAAGGAGGTCAGGAAGAGAGGTAATGAAACAGGAAATTAATTATCAGCACTACGACTAAGTGTATCTCTATGCAGAAAAACATAAAGAGATACAGGGGAAATAAAGGCAAAAGAAGGCCTCATTTCTGGTGTACAAAATGCAGGAGGAATAGTACAGCAAAAGAATATTTTACATAAGAATTCCCACACAAAAGGAATTTAAGTTATACTGCTGAATATTCATCTGTACAAGAAATATAAATCTGCCGTGCATATTGACCCACTGTGCAAACAACAGTGAAGCAAAAACATTTTTGAATTCTCAAATGCAAATGAACTCTGAAACTTCAGAGATGATGACTGGTATCCTTTCTATCTTTTGGCTAGTGGACAGATGCTGACTGCCACTATTTAGCAGCTCCATGCCCTGTCATTGTTCCCAGTGGAATGCCCCTGGAATGCAGCAGCACAAGAGATGGGCCGAAGAGCCACAGAAGCGGCATTCTGCAGAGTCCAAGGTTAGTCATCAGCACTTCCGGCAGGCACTTTCCACATCACCCAAAAGGGGAGTAGTGAGCCATGGGCCTCTGAATCAACAGCACATTACTGAGCTCTTCCCATGCTGACTCAGCTCCACTGAGGGGTTTGTGGCAGTCAGTCTCTAAAATATTCTTATCCTCTTCCTCATGTGCCTTGTTCACCTGCTATGCTTCTCTATGAGAATTTTAGGCCCTGTTAGTCCTCATGGCTGCATTTCTTGCCCTTTCTATGGTTACCTTGTAGTGTATTTTATGGAATTATTACCGCCTGCTGTTAAAATCTGTAAGTTTGCCAAAGCAACACAGAGCAAACTAGGCGGGAGCAGAATACTACCAACAGATAACTGAAGAAACTAAGCAACACATTTGTGCCAAATTACTTTCCAAACATTTCGTTAAGCCGCAATCGTGCATCAAGCACTAGAAGTGTTAAAAAAATAGGTGAATATGAACTCATATTAGTTGCCTAAGCTAAAAAAAACTAAACAAGTGGTTGTCCAGCTATGCAGGGATCTGCTCTAAAACAGGAATAAACACAACAAACTTCTCCAAAGCACCCTCAACTTATTGTTGAGGTTCCTTATGACTAACATTCATATGGTGTTGAGCCTTAGCAAGCAGACCCTGACTCTGGAAACTAACATGGCAAAAAAAGAAGTTTACATCTGTAAGGAGAATGGCCCCTAGAAGGTAAAGAGATTAGTAATTAATTGGATTTTCGAAGTCAAATACAGGATGACTATGTAAGTACTGTTGGGGGCTTATTTGAAAAAAAAAAAAAAAAAAAAAAAAAGATTATCTTAAAGACTCTGAATTACCCCTGGGAACATTTGGCATTCATGATGCTGGAAACCATTATTTGAGCAGTACAAGCTGGAGCCTGTGTAATCTAACTTCTTTGCAAACCTGTATAGTCAGAGGACTACGCTCACCTGACCTGGAACCTTGCCATTTCATTTCTTAACCAGAGAGAGAATATTTAATTATTAGTGCAATGAGTGTAAATCCAGCAGATGTAAAAGCAGTTCACAGCTTTGTGCAGAAGATTTTGCAGAGATACATATCGGTTTTCAGAGAGTGGCCCTACACTGAAGTGAGGAGGAACAAGAAAAGCAGCTGAACCATAAGCCAGAAGTCTCCTAGTCCAGCGCAAGTGAGCCTCTACAAGGTAGCAGTCAGCTCTGGATGAGGAAGCCCTCCAGCTGGAAGGCTCTGTGATTCATACTCCTGCCTTCATTATTTCTAGGACAAGGGCTTCAGTGGCTGAGGATCTGGTAGTATGCCGTACCCACTCTCCTACACATTCCTTCTAAAGAAGTAAGTGGCACAGAACTATCTGGGCATCTGAGAGCTTTCTCTGTGCATCACCTACACCCAGATTGACCTGGAGCCAAGGGCTAAGCTGTTAGGTTACGTAATTGCATTTGGGTGCTAAAGCACTCTCATTCAGCACTGGATCCCTAAAGTATAACTTAGTGGCATTACAAAACATTCCGAATTCAAAGAGACTGGAAGAAATGTGCCATTTGTCAGTAAAAGTAGTTTGATGTACCTCTCAAACAAGTAGGATATTACATTCAACCTAAAACTGGAAAAGGCAAATTTGTCCATCAGAAAGAATGGACATTCTTAGGAGAAGCCTGACTTTACTACTTTTTTTTTATCCCATGAGCCAAAACAGGACTCCGCTCTTTATTTATCTTTCTCCTGAGCATTTACAATGATCTCTAAGTTATTTTAATAAATTGTCAGTACACATTGCAAAAATACTTTCATCTCTGTCATCACTGTAAATACAGAAATGTAGATGTTATTTTACTATGTTTTTTTTTTTTTACTCATTTCATCTTTTAACACATTTACTAGCATATTCTCATTTCGTTACATCCATATTGTTTTGCTAGTTTTGTAGAACTAATGAAGTAAAAAAGCCCCTGAATGGAGGTAGGAAAATAAGTACTGTACACATTACATATGTAGAAGAAACAGATTCAGTGAGGAAAATAGCTTTCATTTTGGCATAGTGGCTGTTCTGTCCATGACTGCAATTTGAAGGAGAAATATCCTGTTTTCATGTAAATGTCCACAGTAGTAAGTAAAAAGGAAAGAAAACAAACAACAAAACTATATATAAACAGAATGGTTTTGAATGGAACTTTTTGCACAGCTTCTCATGAGACGGTTATTTTTCTATAAACACCACCTATTTTACCCATTAAAGAGAAAAACTGCTGTGGCAACCCTAGGCTGTCAGCCAAAGCTGACAGATATTTTGCAATCCCATTGGCCCAGAGCAGTTCTGAACTGTGGATACTGAATACTTATTTCAGTACACACCGCAAACATTTCTGCAAGTAATACGAGATAGTTTATTAATTTTAATGGGAATAAATACAGGTATATTTTCTTGGTTGAGAACTCTAAATGCACAGAACTTGCTTGTCAAGTATTTTGTTGTCACTCTAGACCACAGGGAATATACTCCATAGAGTGAAAAAACTTTCACTTTTCCTCCCCTCTTAAATATGCTAAAAAACATAAACACACTTAACACCCTCCCAATGCACTGAAATCAAACACTTATTTTCCACATTTCCTACACTGAAAGTTTCACGCAGCATCTCATTTGTTTCCTTCATGAGAATATCCTGTAGGAGTAGTTTTCATTTCATAATCATATTATTTTTTTCTAAAGGACTTATACTTCACTTAATAAATGAGTAGTTAAGAATTTAGTAGGACACTGGAACATTATACTAAAAAAGAAAATTAATAAATTCCTCTAGAGAATTTTAGAGATTTCATGAATGTTAACTGACCACAAATGGTGATGGAGAAGCAGCATTTTCCCTCCTATCATGCCCATTTTGTAAGGACAAAGTTAGGCACAGAGATAATGGGCAAAAATGGCAAAAGTTTCCATGGATTTTGAGTTTCCAATCTGAGAAACAAGAGTTCTGATTTTCCTTAACTACTTAGTATTTGTCCAGCATTTTATATGTCCAAAGCATACTACCAGTGACTTTAAACTGCAAAAGGGGGGAGAGAATCCTGTTCTCACAGCTGCCAGTTTTCCTAGGGGGAAAATGGGGGGGGGTGGAAATAAAACAGGGAAAACTGAAAAAAGAGGGAGAACTGAATTATTGGGGAAATGGGGAGGGGGGGCTAAATTGGGACAGGATTCTGAATAAGGGCCAAAAGTAATTGGGTGGGGAAGTTTTCCTCTTCTGTGTGTCTGCTGCCTATTTCACATATCTATCTATTAATTTCTACAAAAAGTTAACATTCCTATAGAACTCTTTCATATACCATGCTGAATCATCTAAAACCATAGGGCTAAGGGAACCGGTATGTGACTAAAAAAAGAGATCAGTGTGACTTAGATGACTAATATAGACATGTGTGCACACAAAACCCATATCCTATGGAACAAAATTAATAGTCCACCTTGGTCCGTCAAATGATTTTGTGCTTTTAGAGCCTTGGCACATACACTTGAATTAGTAAAGACACCTGTGGGCACTGAGATAATGCCATCTGGAAGTGGCTTTCACAAACCAGTTGTGAACAGCTGAAACCACAGAACTACAATGTTGACCACAGGTTTAGAGAAGGAAACTTTCTGTATAACCTCTTCCCATACATTTACACATCCTTTTTTTTCCATTTTTTATGTCCAACATATTCCAGCACTTACCTCCAAAATCTATGCTAATATACATCTTTTCCTCTATCTTTCTGTATCTGTCTACTTCTCTGTACTGTCATAATTTTCCCCCTAGACCTCATTTTTTGCCCCATCATATTCTGCAGTTATCTCTTAGTCAAAAGTTTTGACTTTTACTTCTCTGTCTGCTTTCACTTCTACTTTTAGTCAACCATGGAGAACTGATGGACAACAAATTTTGTTTGGCCAAGAAGTTTTTAAAAAAACAAAAGCAATTCAGCTTGGGTCATTGCTCAATTCAACCCTAACAGCTCAAAGCTTGTGAAAGTTAGAATCAAAAGTAAACAATGTCTTTAAGGAAAAAATACCTGCTCTTATAATTCATTCATTATACAGTTTATTTTCACACTGAGTTACACCTTGCAATGGGATTTTTCTTTTTCCATCCACTGGCTGTAGCAAGGAACTGGCCCTTCTTTGCAGCATTTTCCACCTGACAGAAGTGCAAATGACTACACAGAGCGTAGGCAGTAGCACAGGATACCAATGATAGACTGTGTGGGCTGAATTAACACTGTTTTTCAGTATTTTTTTAAAATCCATTGAAAGACTCCCTCATCAAAGTAAGATTTTTGTACAAAGTTTAACTCTACTTCTCCCTGTAGAGGAGACACATTTCATATGAAAATATCCTGAAATAAATCTATGTAAATATGGCACTGAATTTTCAGAAAACAAAACAGAAGAGTTTATATCACCTTCTATGAACAATAAAATCTCCCCTGCTGACAGAATTAGACCAACCCTAAACCACAGACAATCTTAGCTACACTGCCTAGCACTTTATATATAAAGACCAGAAGTAATTAATATTTGCTTTTATTTATGCATTTCAGATTCTTTAAGCACTCTGCCTACATTTGAGAAGGTAGCAATTGCAAATACTGTCACTTTGTACTAAGTAAGAAAGGAGCAAATGAGAGTGCCACAATGTAGTCACACAGCAAGTATGTGGCAAAGTCCAAAACAGAAGTGAAAACTTAAAATTGTTCACAGTAAGAGTATAAAAAATACCTATTTTAACAAACATTAGGCAACAAAAAGTCTTGCTTTATAATAAGCAATTTTTCCCCCTATTTCAAGAATGCCATAGTAGAACAGATCTACAGAGATACGGCCAAACATTAGGTTAAACATATTTATGGCTTAAATAGATGGGTGAGTGAGGTCAGTAGTGGACACACCTGCAGACAAGTGAGGGGAAGGGCCAAACCACCAAGATGTGGGTGGGCTGGAATGGCTACAGAACAAACAAACCCTGTTATTTCAATATGAGACACAAACACTAAGCTGAGAACAGCTATCACATAGTAAAGGCTTCAACGGTAGCCTGTTTCTTCCATTTAAAAAACAATTTCAGACATAAAAGGAATCTGTAGATGCGCACAAATACCTATGTGCAAAATGTGGATACATTTCTTGCAGATATGTCACATCATTCACTCTTGATATAAATGAAAGAATTATCTGCATGTTTACTGCCATCTATAAGTTCTACACAAATTCTTATGCAAAACAGTGAGCACTGCTCTATTCTGAAGCCTCTTCACACCAAACCACACTGTCTTCTCTCTGCGTAATGCATAATTTGTTTGAGTTTTTTCTGAGGAAGTACAGATGAGGAGAGGTGAGAGGTTTACTTCTGCTTCTTTGTTTGCTTTCCAGACTGTAGAAGCTGTTTGATCGGCCAGAAAGATCCTTGTTTTGCCATATTACACTGGCATGAATAAAAATCACTATTCACACCAGGTAATATGCATCAGAATCCTTAAATAAAGCACACAATACTAATCTTAACTATTTAAGCATTCAAAATTTATTTATTTACTTATTTAGGCTAAATAATGGAAAAATGTAATACATAAGGATTATCCCTGCTAGAAATGGAAGGGAAATAAGATTCTTATCCTGACATGTATAAAAGTTTGTGTCTACACATATAATGTGACAGGGCTGAGGTCACCTTCAGAGTCATGTCTTTAGCCCTTAGCACTGCCCTCAAAAACATCTGAATGGGGTATCACTACACAGTAGCAGCTGCCATATGAAGGCAACAGGGGAGGCACTGTACAGACCCAAGGAGTGAAGAAGACCATGTTTTTGCCTCTCGTTCTAACCATTTTCTTTTTCTTTTATGGAAAAGCATAATAACTGGACCAGCATGTGCTAACACCCATGTGAGCAGAGAGATCCACTCTGAGGCACGTGTTGCAAACAAAAAGTTAGTAACCAAGTGGTTAAATAACCAACACGAAACATTTTACACCTGGCCTAATGTCCACATAACCATCCATACTCTTTCTTCTTCTCCTTCCACAGGGCATATTCTAGATTCCCAACTTGCTGACTGAATTAAACTGGGGACAAAAAGGGGTTGATTTTTTTTCCCCCAAACTTTCACATAAATAGTTCCTTCCAATCTGTAGGTGTTTTTTCTTTCTTTCTTTCTTTTTTTCCAAAACTATCTTCTTCCTAAAGACAAGCTTTAATTCTAATGCAGCAATGAACTTTCTAAAAACGTCACTAAGTCAAAGTGCCTTATTCCCTGTTTTTCCCTCTTGAAAATAAATGCACTATTTCTTTTGGTAGGGTTCAACCTCATCCCGCCACCCTTTACTAGTAGAATATTACATTAACTTCCAGCTCTGCAAAGGCATCAGTAGTAGTTTTGACACTGGTTAATGTTTGCGTGAAAAAATCAACTCCAGATCACTTTTGGGGGCTTTAAATTTCTCCTGCTACTGAATAATTGAAGTGCTGGTTACAAAACACTTGGCAGTGTAGTGTAAATTATCAACAAATGAATCCTGGTGTAATTTAAATAATACTCTAAAATATTTCTAAAATATTTATGTTAATAGGTGTAGAACATACAGAATCCTCAACAGGATGAATGTTATCAGCTTTGCTGTGAAACCATCTGCATTAGTCAAATTAAAATAAAATAAAAATCTTAAGAACTTTATACAACTTTGCATTATCCTACTTTGGCTGCCACACATAACCAAATGCATTTTGCACAGCATGAATATAATAAAGACGCAGTTAGGAATTATTTTTTATGTCTTTCTATTCTTAGTTTGCAAGTGTGACTTCTGTTGATTTGCAGTAAACACTACTTTCAGTACTATTAAAACCTCAGCCTGGACACTCAGTCTGCACCATTCCCATTGCATCATCTGCACAGTACTCCCTGTACCCAACAAGAATTGTAGGCCTCCATATTCCTGACTGGAAATAGCATATAACCCTGGCAGAGCCTTTTATAATTCAATGAAAGGCAAGATTGTACTCTTACAAAATAACTCAACAATTGGGTTTTGGCTGTGGAAGCCAGAAGACAGAGAGTTCTATATCCTGGCAAGTCATATCAGCTTGCCTCACATCTTTTGCTGATGCACTATGTCTTGAACCGGTTGGTGGACCTAAGAATAATAAAATGAACAAAATCTCCTTGCAGGCTAATTTATAGACACACATGAATGTGTAACTGCTGTTTGTGAAGTCACTTATTATTCCTGCTTCCTATTGCTCAAACCCTGCTTACTAGATTATTTAGAAATTAAATTTTTACTTAAATTAAATTAGGATATTTTTTTTTCTCTCTTACAAGACAAGAATAGGGTTTTAATGAAATTTCATGTGGTAAATGGAAAACTGATAAAAGACAATATTTTTTCATATATTACATAAGCCTGTGGGACTCTGACCAGAAAAACATTAAAGCAGGATATATAAAATTCAGAAAGCCAACAGACATTTCTCTAAGTACCTAGAATATTTCAGAATCTCTGCAGGCACAATAATTAATAAGAATAGATATAACTACAGGAATTTTAGATTTCATGGCTTATATCTGAAACTAATCTGAAATAGCTGATCAGGCAATGTATCAATAGCTCCATCTCAATTGTGAAGAGCCACAGAGCAGTCCCAAGCTCTGGGATGTGAGTTTCAGTGCTTCTGAAGTGCTGGACTAGCCCTTGGCATCCCTCACCCAGTCCAGACAGCTCATCTCCAAATCACTCCTGGGCATGGCTCAGCAGCCAGCACAGGCCAGGGACTGTTCTGAACCTACAACCAAATATGGTTACTGCAGTTTTTATAAGTGTGAATTTGGGACACTGAGTGAATTGGCCTGAGAGGCAGAGAGCACTCCTGGGCTAGCACATGTGTGAGAAAGGGAATGTAAACATGAGAGGTAGAGCACTAGGTCCTATTTCATTTGTCTTATGTAAGAATCAATAAAGCAGGTCTTTCTAGATTTAGTGATTCAAACACTATACGTAAATCAAGAAGAAGCAGATAGTAGTACATCCTATTTTCAACACAATAATCATAGTTATCTTTCAGGATACACTTGACATCAGTAACCCTAACAATGTAACAAAAATCAGAAAGAGCAAAGCTTACTTTTAAATCTGAGGTTAAATCTAGAAAAGCAGAAGTGAGAACAGTAAATTACTGAGTCATGCAGCGTTTACCAGAAAACACAAGCAGCAAACTGGCTTTTCACAAAAAACAAAAAACAACAACAAAAACAAAAAACAGCATAAGCTGTGACACAGCTGTATAGCATGGTCCTACGTTTGGAGAGCATTTAATATTTGTTTCTGTAAGTAAATTTCTAAAAGGCAGCAGAGTGATTCTTAACTCCTCCTGTAAGAGGTACATACAGCGGACTAGAATCTGGCACTGGCTTTAGGGTCTTGTTCGTTCACTGTTGAGACACTGCAGGGAACTGCAGAATCACAGGGGTTGGAAGGGACCTCAAGAGATCATTGTTTCCAACCACTCTGCTAAAGGAGGTTCCCTTCAGTAGGTCACACAGGTAGGCACCCAGATGAGCCTTGAATATCTCCGTAGAAGGAGACTCCACAACCTCTGGGCAACCTGTTCTAGTGCTCCATCATCCTTATCGTAAAGAAGTTCTTCCGCGTGTTGGTATGGAACTTCCTATGGTCAAGTTTGAGGCCATTACTCATTGTCCTATCACTATGCACAGCTGAGAAGAGCCTGGCCTCATCCATTTGCCTCCCACCTCCCTTTAGATATTTATCAGATCCCCTCTCAGTCTTCTTTTCCCCAGGCTAAACAGACCCAGGTTACTCAGCCTTCCCTCACAAGGGAGATGCTCCAGGCCCTTAATCATCTTTGTGGCTCTCCTGTGGACTCCTTCTAGGAGATCCTGTCTTTTTTGAACTGGGGAGCTCAGAACTGGACACAGTAGTCTAAATGTGGCCTCACTAGAGCAGAGTAGGAGAGACCTCCCTCAACCTGCTGAACATGCTCTTTTTGATGCACCCCAGGATTCAGTTAGCCTTCTTGGCCATAAGGGCACAATGCTGGCTCATGGCCAACCTATTGGCCACCAGGACTCCCAGGTCCTTCTCTGCAGAACTCATCTCTATCAGGTCATCCTCTAACTCGTACTGATGCATACAGTTACTCCTCCCCAGGTGCAGATTCTACACTTGCTCTTGACTTCTCCGAACTGGCATTCTAACCTGCTCTCAAATTGAGTCATCCAGGTATTGACACTATTTGCTACATGACAGATCTCCAAAATGTAACCATAGTCTTGGGAAACTCCAGGTCAGTGTTTGTCATCCTCTTGGAGTGGTATGATAGTGCTATACAGAGATCACTAGGAATTCACTATGTTTCCAGGATATTCCATTCTGTCCCTAGAACTCATTTCACCCTGAAATTCTGTAGGTATTTATTTCTCTTGGGTTATCATTGCCACTAAAAGCTCTGACTCCTCTTGGTCATTCTAGCATATTATATCCTACCTCCTGACAGCAACTGATTTTATCACAGCAGTAACTCCAGCAGATTCTGATTGATCTGGGAAATTGAGGGAACCAGCTACAATAGAAGAAAATATGTTCAGAGCCAGGGTGGGGGCCCGGCACTGCCTGTTTCCCCTTAGTTGTTTGGTTTTGTGCCAATGAAAATTGAAGTGGAAACAAACACACTGACTGGGTAAATTTGTCCTGACCCATATGAGTGGAGTTCACATTGTAGACAAAGTTATGGATTTCCCCCTGAGGGAGGGGGTAGTGTGAAAATCCTGTGTTACACCCATTGTAACTTAAGAATATTTTCATTGGCATTCCTGTGATAATCTTATAAAAAAAACAGAATTGACTTGCTAGTTTTGGCCTGAGTTGGATTTCTTCCACAAAGTAACAGAAGTTTGGGACAAAGAGTGGCACTGAAAATATTTGACAGTTCAGTTTAGATATACTGGTTGGAAAAGTATTAACCAGTAGGTCTACAGGATAATAGAGTAAGTATGCAGGCTAACATACACATTAGTAAAGAGAGGATTAAGTCAGGGAAGGAATCAGGTGGGAAAGGTGAGACTTTTTTTGTGACACACTATCACAAATCAGGCTGAGATTTACCAAAATGGTCATCAAGTATGTTGTTTTTTTTTTCCACTTCAACAAGAAGGTCTGACTCTTTACTTGCTGCAAAAGGTCATATCCACAACTTGAGTGAATTTACAAGCTCAGTTATCTTCAACTATTCCAGCCTGTACAAGCTCAGGAAGTGCACAACTAAATAAATTCTTGAGTATCATTCATGCAAACAATTGTCATGCTTGCCTGAGAAACTGTTTAAGAATGTCTGCAAAAATGAGTGGGAAAACAGCTGGGGAAACAATCTTTTAGTAAGGAGTGGTTTATAGGTGTTTCAGAACCCACTAGATGCACAGACATGGGGTACAATACAGTTACACCTGGGCACAGGTCATGTTGCTAGTAAAACTTAGTCACACACACACATACAAGAAACATATTTATCCTACGTATGCTAGACACAGTGCAGATATTGTTAGGTTGGAATTTCTGGGTAACAAAATATTTTGTATTGTGGAAGCAGAAGATACTGCCTCTTCACTGGGTACATTACACCACAAATCTAACACATACTAAATAATAATAGAATATATAAAGCAGTTTCCATTTTATCTCTGGTATATTCAACATCCTTTACTGCTTGTAAGATTACAGTTCACTTTGCAGAGTTTTGTTTCCCAGGCTGCAAAGTTGGAATGCCTTTTCTGGCTACTACTCTCAGTATTCTAAATATCATTTTTCAACTGCATAAAGGCCTCCAGAAAACAAAGAGTTAGGAATTTTATTATACAGCAGTCCACACAGTCAATTATGTTCTCTAAGTTTTGAATGTTTATGGGCTGGATTTTGGTTCAATAATTTTTTAAGATTTTTTGTATCTATCCTGGAAAATTTTCTTCTAATAATTTGGATGTTTTACAGTACAGGTTAAAATTACTTAGATTCGATTTTCTGGTATTTAACAAGGTTCAGAAATTGTGTATAATCACTGGAATTCACTACTAAAGCAACACCAAGGCATTCCAGACATACTGGAAAATACCTACTCAAAAGCCATTTCCAATAGTGTCTTTGATTCTTTTTTAGGGTCTTATGATCTGTCCTTTCTAACAGTTTTCAAACAATCTATTTTTATACAGTTTGGCGTGTATTTCAATAATTTAGTACTGGCTGCGTTCTTTCAGGAAGCTATAAAAGTTATCTAACTTCATGTAAGGGAGGAGCAATCTAAGTCAAAATATTCGTGACATTTTGATTTACAAAACACCAGAAAATAATTCAAGGTTTTCTATTACACATAATGAAACATTATCTTCTCCACCGTCACAGAAAATCAGTCATACTTTCATGTTCCAAAGGTAATATATTCAGTTTTAATACATCATTCATGGCCAGAGTAGATTATGGTGTTTCTATGAGAGGTAAGTATGGAAGGGAATGGTACATATCTCTCTTAAAAGAGTAATTTCTTCATTGTTATATTACTTGTTTCTGCGCTTGGTTTGTCAGTGTATTTCTCCTTTCCATAACAGCAGAAAAGGAAAGATAATGAATGCAGACAGTAAAGTTAAACTGTCTAGTGTCTCCTTACACCTTGTTGCACTTGGGCCAGGGCAATCCCAGGTATTTAAACAGACTGGGGGAAGAACTCCTTGAGAGCAGCCCTGCGGAGAAGAACTTGGGGGTTCTGGTGGACGAGAAGCTGGACATGAGCCTGCAGTGTGCGCCAGCAGCCCAGAAGGCCAACTATGTTCTGGGCTGCATTAAAAGAGGAGTGGCCAGGAGGGAGAGGGAAGTGATTGTCCCCCTCTACTCAGCTCTTGTGAGGCCTCATCTGGAGTACTGCATCCAGGCTAGGGCCCCCCAGTACAAGAAAGATGCAGAGCTCTTGGAACGAGTTCAGAGGAGGGCCACCAAGATGATCAGAGGGCTGGAGCACCTCTCCTATGAAGAAAGGTTGAGGGAACTGGGCTTCTTTAGTTTGGAGAAGAGAAGGCTCCAGGGAGACCTCATTGTGGCCTTCCAATACTTGAAGGGAGCACATAAGCAGGAGGGGGAACGATTGTTTACAAGGGTGGATAGTGACAGAACAAGAGGGAATGGTTTTAAACTAAGACAGGGAAGGTTTAGGTTAGATATTAGGAGTAAGTTTTTCACTCAGAGGGTGGTGACGCACTGGAACTGGTTGCCCAAGGAGGTTGTGGATGCCCCGTCCCTGGAGGCATTGAAGGCCAGGCTGGATGTGGCTCTGGATAGCCTGGTCTAGTGGTTGGCGACCCTGCCCACAGCAGGGGGGTCAAAATTGATGATCTTTGAGTTCCTTTTCAACCCAGGCCATTCTATGATTCCTACTTACTCCATTAAAGTTACAATGACTGATTTTTTGTGTACGCCTGAACCTTTTATTTTTGCCAGTCTGAGCTATGTGACTTATTTTTCTAACCTCCATCCAGTTCTCCAGCAGCTCTAGCCACTGAACTTCCACTGTCATCAACCAAGTCTCCCTGCACACTCCAGTGCTTTTTCCATTGCTATTAACTTTTTCTACCAGTTCCCTAGAGGAGAATATTTTGTGGATGAATTGATTTATAAGTTAGGAACTGGATTCTGATCCAATTACATGCATTTAGCTCCTTGAGGGTGTACAGTATATGTCCCACTTCTCCTTTTGTGCCTTGCTTCTTTACTGAAAGAAAACAAGTACAAAACTATTGAATCAGAACTAAATAACTAATCTGTGTCTGTCTCACCAACTATGGTTGCACAACATAAACAATAAAAAATATTTTCTTCAGCAAAAATCTATGATAGCTTTGACCAAGTTTCGCTTGAAAAGTTGTTAGGTTTCAAAATGCTTTATGTCTTGTTTTTATTATTTGTATACATCTTAACTAATTTACGTCTCTAGATATTGATGTGAGGTTTTTAATATGTCTACTACAGGTTTCTATGTTCAAAACATGCATCACATTTAATTATGCAATATTGGACAGCTTCAGCAGTCAAATACCAACAAAACTCTCTTCTTCACTGAAAGAGAAATTCTGAAAATAGACTTATGACTTCTTGTTTCCCAAATCAAAATCAGCAAGTTGTTCAGCTTGAATATATTATAAGAACAAGACTTTCTTAGTCTCAAATAAAACTTGCTTCTTGTGGAGGAACTTACTTTATTTTCTGCAATGGTTCTGCAGTCATCAGCATTATTTGGAAACAACATCTAAAACACTTGCTACTTAATGGAAACTGCAGAGTTTTACAATTGACTGGCTTTGTAATTTCTGAAACCAAACCAAGGCAATCAACCAAAGGAAACTTCTTTCATAAATCTGTTATTTACATATAAAGTAGACAGGAAAAAGGTATTTTGTTAGCTCTGGAGGCACAGTTTAAGGAGGTTTTAAAAGATTAGGAAGTATAATGACAGGTGCATAGTGTTCCTTGAAATGAGACAGGAAGTGAGTACGAGACAGAACTTCATGGCATCATCCTTCTATAAAAGTAAATGGACAAATTGTTCTCTTAATAATGACTATACACTAAAATTTACAACCAGTGACTGTACCTTTACTTGACCTTTAACACATTGTACTGCATTAATTGCCTTAACTATTCACACAGTTATAGCCAATTCCCAGTTTGCTTTCATACTCCTTTTACCTGAGATTATTTTAAAATATTTTCCTGAAATATAAAACTCTGCAGTTGTTTTGTATTCCACAAAGCATTGGAGTTCAAGTAAGCCAACAGGCATCATCATCTCAAAACTTAAAATTCTCACATTGAAACTTTTCAGCCTGTAGTTCTACTAAAACTCTCCTCAGAAGACACCAGTGACAGTGATGCTGCCAGTACAGTTTGTCATTACAGTTTCACTAATCCTCAAGGAAAGCCTATTTCAAGGCCATGGTTAAAAATGTATCCTCTTGTTTAGAGTTGGAGTTTGTTTACCAACTTTCTCTGTCTTTGCACCCATAATACAAACTAATAGTGATACAAAAGTATCTGATTAATTATGATCTGCCATCACCATTTAACACCTAGACAGAATATCTGAACTCCTCTGAGATCCCACAGTTTGACTGCAGGCTTACTATTGTTGAAACTTTAAAAACTTGAGAGAATTAATGCTTCAAGATATTAAGCCTTGGGCCTTCCAGTGTTGTATCCTTATTGATAACTAAAGTAAAACAGGCTTAATAAAGAGAGAAAACACTAATCTAACTCTAATATTGAACACTTAACTCTGAAGTGCCATAAGTGCTTACAGTTCCCACTGCTTTCATGTTACTTACTTTTGATTAGACTTTAAAATCACAATTACTTAAAATACTCAAAATCTTAAAGTTGGTGATAAAGTAACATTTAAGTTAGCATTTCAATAGGCAGAGGTGCAAGCCCAAAGAAGCAAATATACCAACATGCTTTGCAGAAAGAAGGAGGGGTATTCTGCATCTCGAACACGGATCTACTTTGCAGACAATAACAAGTTAGAAACAAACAGTTAAAGGGCAGTATGTTTTCAACCATGATTACAAGGTTGTGATTGTGCAGAGCTAACTGTAAACTTCAGAGGCAGAAGGCAACAGGACTATCTCAGTGTTATGACATAGAATAATATCTGAGTAATTTGCCATGGGTAAAAATCAATTAAAAAGCTGTATAATATCAAATATCTGCCAGTTGCTATGGCACATAACATGAACCTATTTAATACTTTTATCTCAGCTCTTGTATGACTTATCTTAACGATCATTTCCCTGTATTGAAAATTCACTTCATGGGTTAATGAAGCATATCAGTAAAGTGTTCAAAAGCAATCTGAGGAGACTGGTGTGAATAGTGTCTGTCTCCCACACTCGCACCCTATCATCGTGTCAGGAACAAAGTCAGGGTGAACTCTATTCGTTGCTGTCCACTCAGACATTCTAGATACTTCTGTTCACAATGGAATTTGGATCAAACACTCTAGACTCAAACATGAAAAATTGTAGTTGATTGTAAAGGAACCTCATGACCTGACTAGTGATCATACAGTTTTTGAAATGCAAATAGATTACCTACTTCACAATCTAAATACACAGAATTCAACAGAAATAAAAAAGAGTGCTTAAGGTGTTTGTCAGGCAACAGAGTGGAGAAAGTTCATATGACTTCACTAATCTTTGGTGTTAGTTTTGAGTCATTATTCAAGGCACACAGAACAAAGACAAACCCAGCACAAACAAGAAGTAATCTCTCAAATTATTCCGATAGTGTTTTCCTATGTCTCTACTGTCTATTTGAATGCAGAAAATTTCGAAAGGAAAAGAGAAACATAAATGCAAAGCCCAATTCAGGCAATATGTTATCTTCACAGCTGTAGGGTCAGGAAAGGCAAAAAGTGGCCTAAAAACATGCAACTGTTTTGTGAGTCCTAGCTCTAACTCAAGTCATGATAGGAATGCTAACGACATGGAAGATACCCTAAGGCATTCCATAACACCACTTTACTTGCTATATGAACGTAGCGTTGTACTCACATGGGGATGAAACAGAAAAAAGAAGACAAAAATTAGGAAGAGGCATGTTAATCCTGCCATGAAGATCTGCTAAAACATACCTCAGTATACTAAGCAGGCTGGTAAGTATTCCTTGCCATGCCATGGCATGAATTTTTTAGTAGGCAAATTTCACTCATGCAAGCAAGAAGAATGAGTCATGAACGATTTAATAACAGGTCTGCAGAAGTTAATCCAACACCACGTCTATGGCAGAACTAAGCAGGACAAGCTGTCAGAGCACTGAGGAACAAGGAGGGAGAGTACAAAATCATCATTAAGAAACACAGAGTAAAAGTGGATAAAGTCTGTATAAACAGGAAGTAAAGGAAGTCTTGCGTTTCACCCTGATTGCAGTGCATAATTGTCATGGATAAGAAAAACTAAAACAACTCCTTTTAAACTACTTTCATACATAACCAAGCAGTCATTTTATTCTGCATACTGACACATCTACCTAGATCCACCTTGCTACAGTCCAGTGAGAGTGTTATCTCTCCAATGGAAGTCAAAGACTAAGCTGTGAACTGTCACAGACTTCCAAGACAGGAAAGGCAGAATGTTAAGGCAGATCATCTGAAGTTTATTTTGATTTATGACAGATACATTTTGTTAGGCCTAGGTTTTTGCTCAAGAGTTCAGTCAATAAGACTTTATTTTTTCTTTCTTCTGGATTTTCTTACCATGGGCTCTCAGCACCTCAGCTGAAACACAGTCAATATAATGAGTTCTGTAAGTTAAGGAAAATACTCCTTCTAATTCTAAGTACTCCAGTTGACTCTAGTACCAAGATCTGCAAAACAGCTGCTTTCCAAGAGTTAAGGAATTATCTTACCTACTTTCTTAAAAGAGGAGGGGTATTCTCGGTTTCACAGTTCTTATTAAATTAAATCAATTTATCTTATTTTTTAATAGCTGTAAGGCTGACACTAGCACCAATCATTGCAATTTTTTTTCAGTGAAAGTTACATATTGATGTGTGCAAAGCAACAGAGAAATCTTCAGTGTAGCTGAGGGTAACTAACACCACTGTAGCTCTCTCTGTGCACAGAAACTTGGGGAAATCTTTTAGTATCTGTAGATACTAGATCTAATACGAATGCAGTACTGATCCAAACATGTTAATATAGTGTAGCAAAGAAAATAAATGGAAGATAAAAAAAGTGACAGTTGCTAATCAGATCTCACAATATGTAGCATAGAAATAATTGAACAGGAAACCTTATTTCCTTAAAAAATGGAAAAATAATAAACCTTCAAAACAAAAATTTGTGAAATAATTTCAGATAAATTACTTCAAGTCAATAAAAACTTGCCTTTAAAACTTTTAGACAAGCCTTTCTAAAACACTGAAGTCAATTCAATGACTCAAACGTTTGCTTTGAATTTTCACGACAGTATTTTTATCCATCATTAAAACAGTATGGAGATCTTCAAAACTTGTCTGGACATGGGCCTGGGCAGTTTGCTCTGGGCATTCCTAATTAAGCTGGGCTTTGGATCAGATGACTCTCAGAGGTCCCTTCCAACCTCAGCCATTCCGTGATTTCATGATTTGAACTAGAATTTTTATCCTGTTACATTTCTTCAAAAGTAATATATGCAAAAATCAGACAAAACAATCTCGGTTAGCAGGGTTTGAGCCAAGCTACAAAAAAAAAAAAAAAAAAAAAAAAAAAAAAAAAAACCTAGCCTTTTAGCAGTTCATACATTTTCACATTAAGTTTGTATAAGATTTCCGTTACAGAATCCATTGTAAGGGATGATAAAATAGGCAACAGAATGGAAAACAAACTTGCATTTTTTAAAAGCAATAAAGGTATTAAACTAGGATCTGATCACCAAAACATGAACTTTGTGAGTCACAAGCAAATTACACAAGGAAATTACATGAAATTTCAGTTTCAACAAAAAAACAATTTTTTTTTAAATAAAAACAATCTAATTTAGTAACAACTCAATTCCTCATCTGAACAGCTTTCCAGGAATTGTGATATTTTCCCAATTCCCAATTTTCAACCAGTTTTGCACTCTGTGGAAAGACCTGCAGTCTGGAAAGCCTTTGAATGTTCTATATAGCTTTGCTGGGACTCTCACTGCTGCAACGGTTTCTCCACCGAGCCAGTTCCCATCTCTTTCTGCATTCCATCTCGACTACTTAGCCAGAACACCCACAACAGGTTTTGACAGTATACAGTACCAAAACCAATTACAGCATTTTATAGCGTGTGATAACTGAGTCATTATGTTCAGGCTGCAATAACTACAAGAAGGAAAATTCTTGTTGTAGCATAGGTGGTAACTACTTATATATTTTCTTTAGTAAGATTATGTATAGTAATCAGTTATGAAATTTGCAGAGCACTGTCTGATTGTCTGTCTAGGACAGAAATGGGCCAAACACTTTCCTCCCAGGTAAGAGAGGCCTGCAATGCTGAACAAACCTTTACAGGTACCTACTCATCTCCATGCTACCTCATATAAACAAAAAGGTTAATGTAGACTTGATCTAAATGGTCATGGAATTGTGTATAAAATCACATGCTGGACTGTTTGGAAGAAATGGTAGCATGCTAAACACTTTTTTTTGGCTCATCTGGAAAATCTGCTCCAGCCTGAACTCTAAACTGAAATGAAAAGAACTGCCAGCAGCAACTTTAAGCAGCTTTTATTTATGGAAATGGCAGGAGAGTGCTTTTAAGTAATCAGGCAACTTACGGATTCAACACTAGATATGACTTACAAACTTTTGCCAGAATTGTCATCTTTAATTTATGACTAGACAAAAAACTTCATCTTTTTAAATTTTTTTTAAACATCTTTGTAGCTCACAAGCTCTATCTCTGGGTTTGACTCTAGCAACAAAACAAATTAAAAATGATAATGGAGTCAAAATGGGAATATTGCATCCTAAAAAAAATGATTATAAAGACTTTCCAAACAGGTCGCATTGATAAAATCAAATCACATCATGCTTGTGTTCAAATTTTCTGAATGTTCTTCGTCTTAAGAATGGTCTTAATTTAACTGTCTGTGGAGAAATGTTGAAGCAGTGTCGATGAAATATATGAGTTAAATGATACAGGTGCAGTGAAGAGGTCTGGAAAGCCAACCTTGCAGCACCTACTGCTTTTTATGAGGTGACACATCCTGATAAAACTGCTGTTATGTGACGCTGTTAGAGAGTGTAATAATTGTGATTTTTTTTTTTATTGTAATGTGGTGAAGGGATGCGGGGTAGGAGTGAGTACACTGTCCACCTTTGTTGGTATTGTGATTATATGTTGATTTAGATGTGAGGAATATTTTGTTGTTGATGTAAGTGAAGTTTGTGAAAATTATGTGATGAATATTGGTGAATGTATATATTAATATATTTAAATGTGGATTTTAATATATGTTGTCGTTTAACCCAGCAGGCAGCTCAGCACCACACAGCCTTTCATTCACTTCCTCTGCTCACAGCACAATCAGGAAGAAAATCAGAGAAAAAAAAGGAAAGTAGAACTTCTGTGTTGAGATAAAAACTATTAGACAAAAAGGAAGATAAAAAAATAGCAATGGAAATAATTATATATATATATAAACAAAGAATCATAGAATCATAGAATCACCTATGTTGGAAAAGATCTCCAAGATCATCCAGTCCAACCATCCACCTACCACCAGTATTTCCCACAAAACCACATCCTTCAGTACAACACACTAATGTTTCTTCAACACCTCCAGGGTTGGTGACTCTATCACCTCCCTGGGCAGCCTGTTCCAGCGCCTGACCACTCATTTGGAGAAGAATTATTTCCTAACGTCCAACCTGAATCTCCCCGGTACAACTAGAGGCCACTCCCTCTAGTCCTATCACTAGTTACATGGGAAAGGAGGCCGACCCCCACCTCATCACAACCTCCCTTCAGGTAGTTGTAGAGAGCGGTATGGTCTCCCCTGAGCCTCCACTTCTCCACATTAAATAACTCCAGTTTCAACTGCTCCTCATAAGGTTTGTGCTCCAAACCTCTCACCAGCTTTGTTGCCCTTCTCTGAAACATGCTCCAGCATCTTGATATTTTTCTTGCAGTAAGGGGCCCAAAACTAAACGCAGTACATATATATATATGTCATATGTATATATTATTTTGTAAATACAGTTATACATTTACAAAACAAGTGACACACAATGCACCATGCAATTGCTCACCACCAGCCAACCTATGTCCAGCCAGTCCCTGAGATGTCCCCCAGCCAAATCTCCCAGTTTTATTGTTGAGCATGGTGTCATATAGTATGGAATATCCATATTAGTTTAGGTCAGCTGTCCTGATTTTGTCTCCTTCCTGATCCTCAAACCTGCCCAGCCCCTCACTGGTAGGACAGTAGGAGAAGCTGAGCTGTTACTAGTACAACAACACATCATCAGTAGAGTAGCTGAGAAATGGCCTTGGCCCCGTACAGCACTGCTCATCAACAATGAAAACACTGATGTGTTATCATTGCTTTTTCTCCTGAAGCCAAAAAATAGCATCACACCAGACACTATGAAGATAATCAACTCCCACAGATTAAACCAGGACAATATAATTAAAAGAAAGCCCCACCTCCTTCAGCAGACTCCTTCTGTTCCCTATAGCAGACTTCTGCTCAAAGCAACTTGTCTATTCTGCCTGAAGCTGGTGCTTCTTCCAGGACTTCATTGTCAAGACAAACTGAAGACCTGGTTTCATTTCAAAATCTGTAACAGGAAATCACCTTGTTCTGGTTACACTCCATGACTCTTAGCACGGATGCCATATGGAATGTGTATTATTTCATGGCAAATGACAATAACAGTTGTCCCAGTGTAGAAATTTTTTAACCTTGCAAAGTCAAAGTGATGATAAACATCGTAGAGGACCAAGACACTATGGGAAACGGGCACATTAGAAACATATTACAACATTCAGAAGTACATGATTTTCTTCCTTTTTGGCACTTACTGTAGTAAAATACCAACACTTTAGAATAGAAATGTGATAAAATCACACCAGATTTTGTCCAGGTATAAAGAAACATAAAGAAATCTTTTGCTCATGAGACTACCTTTGCATGCAAGTAATGTCTCTAGTTTTAAAAGAATCCTATGAAGAAGAATTCTAGCTATGAATTATACCCACTATCTTATACATATATGCTATTTTATAAACTGAAATGAATGAAAAACTTCTGCTCTCCTTGTAATGCTGATAGCCTCAAACAATTCTGAAGTCTAATAGCTTAAATACATTAAACAATTTGTGTACTCTTGTTCACATTAGACTTTCTTAAATATTCTTTAAACCATTTTTGTTATTCCCTGCAAATGTAGTCCCTTCTATTTCATCTAAAAGTTGCAAGCCTTTCTGTTCTGAGAAAATAATCACTTTCCAGGAAGTTATAGAATCAGAAGTTTCTTGTCTTTTGGGTTTAGGGAAAAAACAGAAGTAGCGTAACAGTGTTATCTTCCACTTAGAACTGACTTCTGCATGCTCTATCAAACAGAAAGATAAAAAAATTTCTTAAGCTAGTTGATCTCTGAACTGATCATCAATAAGAAATAACCTATCCTATTTATCTGACCATATCCAAGTCCTTACAATGTTATGCAGAAGTGCTCTATCCGTTTGGAGAGAGGTTAGTTCCATGGCCACCGGATCTGCACTCTGCAAAGGTAACAGACTTGTCTCTACATTTGCGTGAGAGTGTGTAACAATGTGGTGAATTGCAGATTTTAGTTCCTTCTGCATTCCAGTTTATTCCTGTCTCTTCTGCATTCAAAAAAAAAAAAAAAATTGGCAGAAATTCATGCATTCTTATGCATTCTTTTTGCAATGACAGCTGTGCTCTTTTCTCCCTTTCAGTCTGAGGGAGCTTCATATCAAAAACATTCAATTTCTTCCTCAAGATGATTAAAGCATGGTCTATCCATTCACTACAACTGAAAAGGTTCATCAGCTAACATTCAGAGTTGTGACCTGCAAGACTGGCTCTAGGATAAAAACATAATGAGGAACTACCACTCAAGTGAGCTGCTCAAACCTTTCATTACAGTTTAATAATTGTAGAAGTACCACTCAGTCTTTTCCACTTGTTGTCAGCATGAACAAATATCACATTATTTTTGAGTCAATTCTGCAAGATGCAGGCTTAGCACAAAGCATTGGAACAGCAGTGTCATTACCAGTCATTCATCATGAAGATCTGTTAATAATGCTAATATCTGTAGAGGTTGCCAGTAATTGGCAGTCAGGTAAAGTTGGTTTACTCCAACCTCATTTTTCTCACTGGGCACATTAGTGCCTCAGTCACAACAAAGGATCTGTGATGTAAGACATGCTAGAATTAGTGGACACCTGGATAAGTAAAATGTATTTGGGAGAGTCAGCACTACTTCTATGAAGTGACATTCTGTCTTACAAACCTCTTGGAGTTCTCTACAGTTGTACTACTTGGCTAAATGTGAAACGGTTTACTTAGATATCCAGAATGTTTTTGGCAAAAACTCTTGCCAAAGGCTTTAAAGGAAGCTAGGCAATCATTACATAATTTGGAAAGTTCTAGCATGGATAAATAATTGGTTAAAAGGTAAAGCACAGGAGTAAACAGGAATCTGTAAAAAAGCAAGAAAGTAACCTGTGGAGTTCCACAGTGGTCTTTGCTGAGTTCCCCATTAGTTAACATATCGAGAAAGCAGTAAATGAGTACAAAGTGTATTCATGATACAATGCTATTCAAGATAGTATATACCCTGAAGGCAAACTGTAAAGAACTGCAGAAATAAGTCATTTATAAGATAGAGCGACTAGGCAATAAATCAACAAATATAATTCAGTGTAGATAAGTGCAGACAGTCCTGAGTGCACTAAAAGCCCTTAATTGGCTTTTGACTCTTGCTGGACCTATGCTGTATGTGTATGTCTCTGGTTCTGTCTCTAGCCTGAAAAATCCCTGGGTGAACTCTGCACCCAGTTCATCACCTCATCCTGTCTTCTCATCCTGCTCAGACACTGTGGGAGTGTGCCTGGTCAGCGAGTGGCCTGCCTGTTCTGAGGTCACCCAGATCCTCTCGTCTCTTAGAACACTTCACTCCCGCCTTTCTCACCTAGCTGACAGCCCAGGGCACATGGGAGTGTCCCAGCCTTTGCTTAAATCAAGACCTCGAGCCACAGGCAGAGGGTATCTGTGCGGGGGTCCTAAGTGGGGATGGTCAAGGCAAGTGAGGGAGTAGTCAAGTACTCTTCAAGCTGGGAAAGAGATAGATGGTGGAAGTTTGATAGGAAGGTCTACAAAAAGTCTATGGGCTATGGCAAATAAGGAGAGGGGGAATATCTGCTCTCTTCCATAACAAAGGGCCACCAAATGAAGCCAGGTTCAAAATAAGCAAAAAAAAAGGTGGTTCTTTGTGCAGCAGGAAATGAACACGTGGCCAACCCTGTCACAAGACAACTGTGGATGTGAGGGTTCAAAGAAAGACAGAGCTGTTAGTTGGCAGAAATCCATTTCTGGCTACTAAGCAACCCTCACTGATATTTTCATTCCTGAAATGAAAAGAGTGAAGGATAGCTGAGTTTTCGGAGGAAGCATCATGCACATAAGTTATTTTAATTCTTATATTCCAAGTGCCCATCTACGACTACTGAGCTTCTTGGACCACTGAGCTAAACCTGTAGCAGATATATGTTTGTTCCAAGGGTAGATGGGGATTGGGACATTGTCCATAGTTACAAAAAAGTTAAATTATTTGACAACTTGTCATAAGACTGAAAGATATTAAACATGTAATTTCTGAAAGACTCATTTGTCCTACCATTAGCTACATGTCTGGAGGAGAGAAAAACAATCTTAGCTCTAAAGGAAATCCTTTTTCAAATTTGATACTTCATGAATTTTAAAATCCTTGTTCTTTTTAAGGATGTTGGCACCAAATACACTAAGGAAGCAAGAGGACAATTGGCACTGCATGCCAGTTGCAGCCTTTCATCTAGCAGATCTTCACATCAAAGATATCCTACTCTTGACAGAATTTTGTATTTTTTCCTAAAAAAGAAGACATCTTTCTACAAAGCTTTGGGCACCCTGCCATTACTTAGTTTACACAAAGATTTTATGCATTTTGGAGAGCCCTACATCCTAGCAAAATGTCACCTTCATTCAAACCCCGTTCCACATATGATTTACTTATCCACACTCCAACACTTTCCAAGTACTCCTTCACATGCTTGTACTGGAGAAATAGAAGCCTTAACATTTCTTCTCTACATGGATATTTTCTTATTTCTCTTTTGCTGAGCGTAACACTGAGTCTTCTGTTCCAAATGCAGTGCTGTATGTGTTTTTGTTGTTGTTGTTGTTGTTTTGTTTTCTTGTGTTTCTTTCTTTTTCTTTTTTTTTCCAACAGGGCAAATCAATCATCAATAAGCTAAGAACTACTGTGTGCTTAAGAATTACCATTGTTTTGGACAACAAAACAACAACAAAAAATTATCAGTGCACAATATTGGAATATTGCCGAACAAAAAGTACTGGAGAAGATGGGCAAAGGATATATGCCAAATGTGTAAAAAAAATCCCCTTGAAGATATGGATATGAAAAAAAAAAGATTTACATGTGATAGTTGCAAGTAAGTAGTACTACAATAAAAGTAATTCTTTATTCTTTTTTTCATTATGAAATAATATGTTCTGGTATTAGGTAAGTCATGAAGAGTCAGGCTTCTATTGTTATAGTTTCTGGGTTATGCAAAGGCTGAAATAAATAATGAAATTAAAAGGAAAGTTCTACTGCTGAGTAAATTGCTTTACACTGAAGAGGCATAATTACTCCAATCACTGTCAATCTCAGCTTCCTCAACTGTCTCAGAGATGTGGTGGGAAACATCCTGATTAAGTGAGAAGACATGAATGAATGAAACAAGAAAAATGAGTAAATATTTTGTTAAGAAAGCTTTTGGTGCTGTGCATCTGTTAGATTAAAATTCTAAGTAAGCATCTCTAACAATGATTATATCTCTCTCTGCATACATGCACCAACATTAGAAACCACTCCTAGGAACATGCAGACACTATTAGGATTGCAAAATCAAGGACACTGAAGTTAGGAAATGCCAGAGTTAACCTTTGTTTGGCCTTTCTACATAGATAATTGAAAAAAAAAATCTTCAATTACATAATCACACACTACTGTTTTTGCAGGACCTCATTCAGTGCACAGGAAGAACAAATCTCATGCAGTAAGCAACTTTTCCAGAAGCCTGCTTTACCTTCATTCTTCAATGTATGACCCTCAGCCTTGCGGCAATTCAAATCTCCTGAGACACAATTTCCTCACAAACTCTTCTGTAGTGTTCATTAGCGTAACATTTGAATGTTTCTCAAAGAGTCATTAATTAAAGGCTAATAATCTGACTGTGAAGAAAGAAGTATTCTTAACTTCATTATTTAGAAAGGGAATTGAGGAATATCAAGATCAGAATTGTCCTCTGATGTTGGGTATATAATTTCAGACACACAAGACCTAATTTATTCATTATTTGTAACCCTATATAGATGTTAATATTGTCAACATAGTGGCTATTTACTTCACCTGAAAAAGTAAATCCTTCTTCACACAGCTTCAGATTAGGCACAGAAAATGAGACACATGAAAGAAAACCATGGAAAATATTCGCTCAGCAATTCCCAGCAGGCAAAACTCAGACAGCATTTAGTTTTCTAGGACAGAATTCAACCATCCTAGCCATGAGATATTGCAACCCACTGCTTCATTTAGTTTACATGCTCCAGCTCTGGGTACACATTAAGCAAAGGCCTTACAAACCACATTGGTTTCCTCCTTCTAGCAAGTCTTCTCTATAGAAAGCTGGAGGCCAATGACAAAAAGCAGGTAATTTTGTAATGAAAACCTACATCATCATGGTGCATGTGAAAATTGAAAATTGCATAGGTAAATGTAATTGTTCAATTCTGTTATATCCAGATTACTGAACTGCAGTCTTTCCAACCTTAGTATTTTCTTAATACTATTTTCTCCATAAGGTTTTGTTCTCTTATTTAAAATAAATTGAACTTTGAAAAAAGCTATTGTGTGACAATCGAAGGAAAATTACACCACTGGTTTATGCCTTTATTTCTATCACACAGATACCTGACATTTCAAAAGAAGAATTAAGAAGTGCCGATTTTAATTTGTCTGTCTCTGTTTTGGTTCACTATATGAATCCCAGTCTCTTCCTCACCTCTGCATGTGACAGGAAATGACTGGAAAGGCAAAAAAGCTTATTCTGTCAGAATTTGTAGGGATGAAAGGTTACGTTACTTTGTAGCAGCAACAGACAAGAAAGAGACATTTAATAGCATGTGAAATTTCAGAAATAAAGGTACTGAGTGTGTGAAAACTAGAAAAGGTGAATTACAGATAAATGACAAAATAAAGGAAAATGAACAGTTTAAACTGTCTAGATTTCCCTATGCAGTTTAGAATCTGGCTCTTCTCCCAAATCTCCCATGTTGCTACTGATTAAAAGTTTTTTTCACAATGAAAAAGAAAACAGTCATTCATATACATACAGATATATTTTTCCATGATCAAAGCATCCCATTCTAAAGGACATAATTAACCTCAAGTGTGGACAAAGGCACAGTGCTATTGGACTAGTAAATCTGTCACCATTCAACAGACAGTACAGGAGATTCACCTGCACAATCCAAATATACACACGTTTCCATATGGATGTTTGCCCTTAAGCAGTTCCAGAAGGTTAGCTCAAAAGTTTGTTATATTAAAGATTAAAGATGCATAATGACATATCCTATTTTATAGACCTTTTTTAATCAGTCTTGGTTATGGAAATGTTTTCATTATACATGTGATTAATATTGGTTAGCATCAATATTAACTTCTAAGTAGTATCAAGGACAAGTCAATGTCCTTGCATCATTATTTATGATAGTACGCAAGCAGAGGGTAATGGCCAATTGTACCTTCAAACAATGTATCTCCAGGAACATCAAACAATGCTAACTCCTATTAGTAAATTTATGGAACATCATGCTATAGGGAGAAAATAATAAAATAACACAAGTACTACTCATTAACATTTATAAGTTTAAGGGGACAACCCTCATGGAGTGTCATTATAATTTCAGAAAAATAGAAAGTGAATTTTTAATCTTACTGAAAACTCTATATGTAAATACAAAGTATAACTCCAAGAAAATTTCATGTGTAAACATATTTACTAGATCAATGTTCAGACTGGGCATATTGGCCTTCAGCATATTTCGCTATTGTTGACAAATTGGCAAGTGCGCCCAACAGTGGTATCTAATGGCAAAGATTAACTCCTTGCATTTCAGATCATTGGTTTTGAATGCATAAACTACTGTGGTGATGTAGAGTCTGCTTACATACCATGAAAATCAAATGATGTTTGCTACTATCAGTGTTTGTATACACATTTCTAAGTTTGTGCTCCAATGCTGTACATTTATGACCACTTATATTAAAGGAATAACGAAGATCATTCATGAGAATTATTATGAGAGCCAGATAAAAAAGTGAATTACAAACATGAAGACAACTGAACTACATCAAACTATAAAGAAAAAATTACAAAAGTACCAGAAATGAGCTTCTCAGCAAGTCAAAATGCTGCCTTTAATTTTCACCAGCTTTATTAAGTAATTAATGTTTGTGATACAAAGTTCATATTTTGGTGATCAGATTCTAGTTTAAGATCTTTCTTGCTTTTAAAAAATGCTTGATTTCCATTCTGCCATCTCTTTTTCAGCATTCCTTATGATGAATTCTGTAATGGAAAGCTAATACAAATCTAATGTGAAACAGTATGTACTGCTAAAAGACTAGGTTTTTATTTTTTTGGTAGCTTGGCTCAATCCCTGCTAACAGAGTATGTTTCATCATATTTTCACATATCTCAAATAAATAAACCAGTAGCTGATTAAGATAAGCATTGCAGACCTCACCCTAAAGATTAAAACTGGCCAGGCTGGGCTGTCTTCTCTCTAGAAACATACACAAAATATTGCATAAATATTATGAAACCTCAAAATATCTTTCATGCCACTTTAATCAAAAATAATCAATTTAAAGAGGAAAATGAAAGCTTTCTTCTATGTGTTAGGATTAAACCACAGCCAGATTATGGATAGGTAGGCAGAAACAACTGTAGGTGTCTGGATTCTTATAATTTTTAACTGTTTCTATCAATTGCAGATCACCAATAGGATGCAATTAAGCTAGCAGAAAAGAAGATGATAAAGCAAAATTACTGTCTTAACTAAGTTTCTGAGATTGTTGAGAATGCTCATTTCCCAGTGAATAACTGGAAATCCGAGGCGCTCAAAACTCCTGCAAATTGTAATGCCCTTTATAAAGTCAGAACAGTGTTGAAAGAGTAAGTCTTTCAATATCAGTGCTTTTAGGAGAGCTTGTACTCTTGAGGGTTTTTTGTTTTTTGTTTTTTTTTTTTTTTTTTTTTTTGCTGGGGCTCAAGTTAGTTCTTAAGTACCAAGTTGGGATTCACATGACATAGGGATTACACGGACAAAAAGCACAGAACAAAACTCTCTTGCCTTTCAAGCCTTACTGGGTGAGATCACAGTAATGCGCAGACAAAACCCACAAGTTACAACACATAATTGTTGCCAAGCATACACAGCAACTCTTCTTTCACTCTTCAAGCCTTTTTCCCTTCTACACTGAATAGCAATGCTGCAGCACTCTGCAAGTTAAATCTTTTCAAGGCATGAGACAGAGCTTTGGCTTCCTCTGACATAACAACACTGTTTGGCCAAGACACCAACTTCCAAGTAATTTCTGTTTGGACATTTAATGAGGGATTTTCAAAAGCATTCAACAGAAGCATATCTCGGCTCCTTTTTAAGGGCACAATAAAACTTGCTCTAAATTCAGTGGGACCAAATAGAATCCAGTATTATACACACTTAAAATGGAGGAACCTTCAGACTATATATAGCTGAACATCTACTGAAGTGTTTAATTATATCTTATTCCAAGATATGTGCAAAAAACTATTTCAAAACTATGTCTGCCTCAAGTTTAACATTTTGAGAATATGAAAAACTAAATGGGATGCTTACTATTAATTTAAGATTTTTTTCAATCTTGTTGTGAGTAGGAAAATTATTTTTTATTAACTTGTATAAAAAGGCTTTTTACCTAAGAAAAATATTTTATTAGAAATAAGAAAATATGATGAATTTTTAAAACTAATGTAATTTTATTCCTTCAAATTCATAATATTTATTAAGCTATAAAAGAGATTAAGATAAACATCTTTCAAAACAGTATATTTATAAACTGGACTAGCATCTAATACATTCTGTTGGTACAGTGTGTTAATTAGAAAATATCTGTGCAACCAAGTACAAGAAAATGTGCATATTTTTTTCTCCCCAGATCTTGAGTTCAGCTATAATCCAATTGCGATAGTGTAATGTTATCAAATAATATAGATCAACCTCAGATTCTTTTACAGACAGCAACAGTCAAAGGAGTCAGCAACCACAGGAGTTGCCTAAAAGAGAATATACGTTATCATGTACATCAACACCGCCAACAACCAGAAGTCGGTGTGGGTGGTGTGGGAAGAAACCTCCAAAACAAAAGACAACTGACTAAGCCAGACATGTATTATTTCCAGGTTTATTTTGCCTTACTAATGGGTGGCAAGGGATTTGGACACCACATGTTTGATATTACCTACGTGAAAAATTTGAACAGCTTTTATTAGAGGCAGTGTATATATATACACACTGAGATTTGCCTTTTTAATTCTCAGCACAACCTTCCAATTGCCATGTGTCAGCAAAGAGAGAAATGTGTTATTATATCACAGAATCATAGAATTGTTTGAATTGGAAGGGACCCTTAAAGGTCATCTAGTCCAACTCCCCTGCAATGAACAGTTGACTTTCACCGAAACCCTTCTAAGAACATGGGTTCTTAGGAGGGTTAAATGCACTTTGTTTGTAGCATAGTTAAATAATCAGTTTAACAGAATAGTAATTCTCTGTATACTGAGACAGATGGAGGGAAGACCCAGCTGATGGTATTGCTGCTATATGGTACCTTTGCCTGCTCAAGAGACGAGATTTTAGCAGAAGCATTCCCAATTCAAAATAAGATCAAAATACTGAACAGAACAGCATGGAAACAATGAACAGCCAAAATCTGACAGGTCAAAGAAAAAGAAAAGCCTATGTTTCATAAACTAGTTACACAATAAAATGTAACTAGAGTAGTTGGTGCATGCAGCAAATCCGATGAACCAGGTTTGCATATGGAAGGGTTGAATTTCATCATTTTATTTACATTTCTCTTAAAAGTTATTATCAGACAAACTATTTTTTTAAACCCACAAATTCTTAACTTGTTCAAATGATGCTTTTGTTCAACACCAGCATTACTGCTTTTTATTGTTGTCTGTAGTATACTACAGATACGATTTCTTGAAATACAACAATTCTTTAAACTGAGGCTAAAATCCAAGACAAGCTGGATGCAGTCTGGGGGATTTGGTGTTCAAAACATTGGATAGACTGATACACACATGCAGCACAAAACCTCCTAGTTATTTTAGCCTCCAGTACAAAAGACACATTATTGGTGTTCCTTTGTGTACATTTAATGACTTGACTGGCAAGCTGATTTCAGAATTCCTTGCATGCTTCCCGTTTCTTTACAGTGCTATATGATATATGACTAAAATACTTTGTAACTGGAAAATATTTAGACAGAAATAGAAGTAGTAAAAGATTTCAAATTTAAATCTGCTTCTCAGCATTTCCTGTAAATTCAAGATGAGGAGAAACAAACACACTTCCCCTCGCTCCTCACACAGCAAAACAAAAATCACTGAGGACTGCTTCACTTGCACAAATGCCTCTGTGATAACTTCAACCATGAGGTCTTTTTCTCCACCTAAGAAGTAAGTTCTGATGAGAAAATGACTTCAGTTTCATAGTATGGATTTGTCACTGCACAGTTCTTAATTAGAAGAACTGCAAGAAGCCAGAGCATGCATCTGAACAAAACAAACTCTGTTCCCAAAAGGGAGCTACAGTTTTCTGTCTGACACCCATTAAGAAGCATATTCATGAGGGACAAAGCTGGAGCTGGAAAAACTCTGATTGCATTTTAGCTTTTCAAAAATTAGGTTAGCTGTGTGACAGTCTGTTCATGGTTTCACCCTATGTTCTGCTAGAGCTAACTCTTGCAGATTTTTGGCATTAAAAAGCCATCATTTTACAATGTACAGGGAGATAGTTGAAATACTTCAGGGGTATTCTTAAGAATGGGAACTAACTTTCTGTCACTCTTCAACTGACCAAAATATTTTCCAACAAACACTTTTTCAGTCTACAAGAGGTTCCAAAAAATCTGTTCTCTGAAATAAGTCACGATGACACATCTGTAAAATATGAAATATCTTATGTCTTAACTGATATAGCAGTATTTTTGCAACTGCGGTGGCCTCTTGTCAAAAGTGACTATTTGCTACACCGGAATTTGGACAAACCACTGAATAAATTAAAAGATGTTCAAAAGCTACAGAAGGAGAAATTCACCAAATGGGAATTGGAGAGCATGCTTGAAGGGGTGAAATCTGGAAACAATTTTGCTAATTGTTCTCAAAGTAATGAACTGAAAACAGTCAGCATGCTGCTTAAGCTGATGTTGTCCAGTAGGACAGACAATAGGGTAAAAAAAACAAAATGAAAGATGAAGAAAAAAAGACATACGAGAATAACAAGTTCAGAGTGGTATCAAAAATTATGACTGGAGTTATGTTGAACAATAAAATTAGTGTAAATGACACTTGGGGTCCTGACTATGTAAGCAGAACAGAAACTTTGCATTACGCATTTCATTTTCCTGTACTGCAGCAAGGGTTGGAGCGTAGACTGTTGTCTACAGCAACTAAACACACCAATGAGAACTGGAACCACACAAAACAAGAGGTGTTTCTGGAAGCCATCATTTCCTGAGTTAGGTGCCTCTATTACCATATTTAGGGCAGGAAAAGTATGTACGGTTCAATGTGCCACAGTAAAGGATGTATTTCCATGATGTAACGCCATTATTTACTAATATTTTATTTCACTTTGTAGAAGATATTTGCAGTCTAAAGCATTATTATAGAAATAATTATTTTTTCTCATGAGATCTTTTTTCCTGCATGACGAGTGAGAAGTTCAGAAACTGCATGTATTAATTAATTAATCAGAGACACTTCTATACAAACTCTAAACAAGGAATATATTTTCTGGATGAGTTTTCTAGGCAATAATACTTATTGCTTTGTAGCTAAAATTCCAGCATTTTTTCAAATTCCTGTAAAATCAAAGCTACGTATTTTTCTCCATCTTAATAATACCTGTGCATAATGTACTAGGGCAAGTATATCTATCTCAGACATCTCTGTGCTATGGTTGTAAGAAAAAGGCAGATGTTAACATTTCACTTATCAGATAATTATATCTGAGGCCTTGATCCAGTAAACATCTACATGTTACACTTTATGCAAATCACTTAAGCAGCCACATTAAGTAAGCAAATTCTAGCGAAACAATTACAGATTTTACAATATGCATGCAAAACCTGCAAGATCAGTGCTTCTTGTTAGTTGACAAATGCTGACTGACAGGGGTATCCACTTGTTTCTGACAGGTCTGCTGATATATAGAATCAACCATTTAAATCACACTGTATTAACAATAATACATATTTAAACACACGTCACATAAGTGCTGGATTTATATGTAATATACTTTTATGTGGAAAAGTATTCCATTCTTAACAAAAACTTCCACTTCATCATGCAATATTTCTCATATTACTAATCAAAAAGAGAAAAGTGACATTCTCAATGACTTCAGTCTTCTAATGAGACAGAAACACACTTTGTTCAAAAGTGTTCATTAATTTTATTGAGAACAGCAGACAAATACTATAAGGAATGAATTTCTTTACATAATAACCTCTAACAGCTGCAGCCCTTTGTAAAGCACTGTCCAGTTGGCCATGAGTCACTCTGGGGTCTGTTGTTGGATGTATACCACTGAGCTAGATTCTTTGTCGACCATTGACACAGACAATACTGGAAAATTTGTCTATGTTTTTAACATTTAACAGTGAAAAGAAAAACATAAGGCAAAAATACATCATAAATAGATTCTAAAATGTAAAAGTCATAAAGATGCGGCCTTCAGTGGAAGGTATATTCTTTCTTTAGTGAAAGTTATATTCTTCAGAGAAAAAGTTTAGGCTAAAGAATGTACCTAAAAAAGGAGTGCAGAGAATTTAGGCAGTGAGGGCTTAGTCAGCTTTGAATTTCTTTGATGTTTGACCATACTCCATTTGGTTTTGGCTTACAGTTGTGAAACAGGTGAGGAAAATCACTATTCTTTTAATCGGATACCACTATATTTAATGCAAAGAGGACTAAACACTTCAGGGAAAAAGAATTATCAATATCACCAAAAAAATCAGAGCTAAAATAATAAACAGAGGTAATGAGAGGCAGCTTCCTGTGAAATTCATTCCAACAGTGATTTACTTTTGTGTTAATGAGCTGTCAACTAAGGAAAATACAAGAAAGGCAACTAGGCATTTTTTCTCTGTAAGATTTATATGAACAGAGATTCTAAACACATGCCTCAAGCCAGCAGAAATGTAAATATTGAGTAAGACATAAATGATTGCTTTTGAGTTGTTTTGCTTAAAGTAGATTAAAATACAAAAGAAAACTGATAGGGAAAGGGTACAGAATAAAAACACTTTGCAGCAATTCACTAAATATCCAGATTCCCCCTGATAAACTTCTTAATTACATATGACATATAGATGCCAAGGGAAGGAAGAAATTGACAAACTGAATACTTCCAAAATTTTTCAGATTTCCTGAGTTTTTCATAATATTCAGAAATGCAAATTTCCACTCTGTTGTTCATGGCAATGCTCTTGGCCTCATTTGCCATCAGCAGGAATATATATGCACTCATTCGCACCCTTGAGATATCACGAGAGAAAAATGTGTCAGTGCTCATGCTGGAAAAGCATTCCCTGCCTCCACATCGTATGCCAGGGTCACACTGGCTGACTGGGCTAAGGCCTTGGTAAGAGAGAGGGAGATAAGTGAATGTGCTGGCAATTATTTCGTCACTTGCCCGGCAATAGGATCTTTGGCCCTTGTATGGAGGAGGCAAGTTCAGTGCTGTGGTAAGAAGACAAGCTTCCTACCCTATGCAGTTCCAGATAAAACCCATTTCCATAGATGGCTGGTAGCACTGGTGGCCTTAGTAATGCTTCCAACCAATCTCCCTCCCCCACCTCTCAGTTGGCTCCTGAGCCCACAGGGTCTCTAAGAAACTCTCCCACGTCCATGAGCAGTCTCAACATTATGCAGGCCAAATTAAGGAGCACAACAGGGTGGATCCCATACTGGGAACAGTTACAAGGCATGTGGGAGAAGAGCTTGCTTTCAGATTTACTCTCATGTCACCCCTCTTTTCTTGATGAATTAGAGGGTTTTTTTTTTTTTTTCCTTCAAACCACCACTAAAAAATGACTAGAAAATTTTAGGGCCTGTGGTGGAATTAAAATTCACTCTTCAGTGAGGCCCTGAGGACTGATTAAAAACAGCTTGAGGACTACTGACACCAACACACTTTACTGATGAATGAATAACAGGACAAGTGCTCACTGACATAAGCTGCAGTCGTAATAATGCTGTGATAACAGCAACATGGGTCACAATGCAGAAACTGTGTAATAAGAATTGCAGGTACATTTATGCCATTGCAGGTGCACTTAACTTGTGAAGTTACACGTACCCGAAGCAAGTGATTTTTTCTTTCTGTACTGAATTGCTGCTTACTTGTTTCAGATAAAGATGACATTAAGGCAAAAATGCAAACACCAACACAGTTTTGTAAGCACAGCAAAATCCCTGTCATAATATGAGATGTGGAATTTCCACTGAATCTTCTCATTTCCCCAAATTTGAAACAAAATAGAATTTGTCAGGGCAAAGATAAAAGGAAGGAGTACAGAAATTAGGGAAGTTTGGAAATCATCTAACTTATTTCTCAGTCCCCAAAGCAAGAGCTCTGAGATTTTAATCATGTCTGGCAGGCATTAGCATACTTTTTCAAGGACTTAAATTCCACAGTCTGCCTTGGCAATCTATTCCACTGCTGTCTCTACTGTTTGATAAGATTTCCTCCCCTCATTTATCTTGCTGTAATTTAAACCTCTACTTTTTTCCCTTTCAGCTGTCTAAAAAGATCACTCTTCCTTCCCATTGCAGCTATCTTCAAATATTTGAACTTAAATGTTACCACTTCTGCTTACTCTAGACCAAAAACTCTTAGTTCCTTCTGTCTGTGCCCGTTCCATTTTACAGAAACGTCTTCAATCTCTTTGCTCCCTTTTGAGCCCTGTGAAATCATCAAAATATACATACAAGCAAATAGATCAGGAATGTCTGAACCTCAGACAAAAGGAGATTTAATTAATTCTGTTTAAAACATCACCATTCTAATACCTGAGCTTCTTTTCAGTGCTTTCATCGGAAGACAGACAAAGTTTTGACAAGGGAGGCAGGACATACACTTAATCTTATAGACAGGGGAACAGGCAGAGCTAAGTGATTCAGCCACAGCCACCAGGCACTGCTACCACAAGGAGGAACAGGAACCTGTGAAGCTGCTTACAGAGCTCATCTGTATCTTTGCCCCAGATTACAACATGCAACCTGAAGCCAATAAGCCACAATACTTCAGGCGGATGACATTTTATTTTTTTCATTTTTTATATTTATTATTTCTTTCTGTGTAAAGTGTCAGAATCCATCCATCAGTTCCTCAAAGATGTCAGATCTATAGTTTGGGATTATACCTCACGGCCTTACCCTACTGATCAGTTTGTAGCTGAATAGTCTTTCCACTCCTACTCTAAGTTTTCTGCTGTGTGATCCTTCTCATGAGATTTGTTTCTGAAAGTGGGCCAAGTCCTGTAGTTCTTCAAAAGCTAAACCATACAATTATTGCTTTTGCATTTTTTTCATGTCATGGCATGACTGATATTCTTTTCCTTATGAATAGCTTCATAAATAATCCATAAAACCTCTATCTGATCATCTTAATCCCTCACTTGTATGTAACCTCCTTTAGGCAAAGCTTAATAAGCCCCAATTGCTTTCTAAGCTTACAGCTCACTAGCTAAGCTGGGTGAATATCAGGTTTTTTCAATATTTCTTCTGTAACTTCAGTAAAGCTTAAGATCCCAGGGAGATTATGGATACCATATGAACCCACAGCCAAAATGATATATTTTAAGGACTCAAAATAGTATTCTTTCCAGCCTCATTTGCCTCGCTCTATTAAAAAGAACAGATGAAAAGGACATTTTGCAGCTGTGGTTTATAACCTATGCTTTCACATTAACAAAAAAGAAAAGAAGAAACATGACACCAAAGGGTCTGCAGGCAAGCACTGCCAAATGGCAGGTTGCTGGAGAGGTGAATGTCTCCTTTTCATTTCAGTCGAGTATTAACAGCAGACTATCTATGATCTCTTTCACTGTTGAACAGCAAACACATTTGTCTATTGAACCTGGGTATGTCTAGTGTTCCCAGCATACTGGCAGGAGCCTTCTTGCTCACAGGACTTATTCTTGCTACACTGTCTGCACTTTTTATAACCATATTCTTATCAAGAGGAATTAGCAAAGACTAAAGGTCTTTAGGCCTTAATGTGCCAGTCACCAGGCATTAGCCCACAGCAGCTGTAGATTACAGCAGTTTTTGCTGACTTTTTTATGATGAGGAAGGCAGCTGCAGGATCACAGGGACACAGAGGCCAACAGCCAGCTGATGACAGTCAGGTCCTAAACGTACATTCCTGGCTACACAATTTAATGGAGTTGGAAAACACATATTAAAGTAATGAAAAGCTGGAAACTGCTACTGCACAGCCACTACATTCAAACATCAAAAAACCCTGTACATTTTATTTAGAGAAAAAACAGTGTCAAAGAAGCTAGAAATTCTTTCTATATATAACATCCTTTTTCCAATAGCTAGTTTGTAACAGCAAAACTCCCCATCAGATATGGAATTAGCTGAGCAGTACAAGCTGCTCCAAAACTTCCATCTGCTCCAGGATAAACTCCAGTCTTTTTTCCAGTAAAGCAGCTGGAGTTCCTAAAATATTTTGCACTCTAGTGGTTAGGAAAAGACATTTAGTAAATGAAATCTCTTGTTCATATGTTTAAAGAAACAGTCACAATGTGTTACATTACTCTGTGCCTAAAATGATGTTAAGTTTAAACTGACTACTCTGTACAATGTACAATGGTCTCCTGAACATATAGCTTGCTGAGAAAAGTTTCTATCATTTGATTCATAAAAGAATTTAAAAATAGAAATTATATTTGTTACATTACAGCCAGAACAAATTCAAGAGAAATGCAGGTATCAACAGGGTAAAACCAAAAAATAAAAAGTAAATTAAAAATAATGCAGGAAATAAAAAATATAAACAAATAAAAAATAACAACAAATAATAAGAGCAAAAAGATACAGAAACAACAAGAAAATTAAACAGCAGCAGTAAATATGAGACAGCCTATCAAAGCAACTAATAATTATAACACGCCACTTTCATCAGAATGTTACGCTGTACATAATTCAGTCATGTGTAAGCATAATCCCTGGTCATCAGACTTTGGCGCCTAGACCATTTATTTAAACAAGAAGATAATTTGTTAACTTACCTTCTTGCTGCATGCATATAATATACAAGATAAACAAGTAGAGACAGTGCCGCAACTTCCATTTCCAATGACAGCACCACATTTCACTTATGTGAGACATCCTGTAGGATAAAAAAGCAAGTAACAATTCAAGAAGCTTTAAATAAGACAAGAAAATAAGAAAATACTGCTCCTAGTGAATCTAGTAACTAGCATTAAATAAAGCTGAAAACTTGGAAATTTTGTTTGGCCCTAGTATTGCTTGAAAACACACAGAAATGTCTATTCTTCCTACAAAGGGTCAGAAATGTTGTTGCCTGGTTCTTAACTTATGACAAGAGGGAAGGCTGGTCATCACTGGGCTTCTAAGCTGACAGATAATGTGATATTTCAGGAAAAGAATCAAACAAGCCTTATGGATATAGTTAGAAAGAGTTAACATGGGTTTCAGTTTTCTGGAGATTGCAAAGTTTTATTTTGCTATTTACATAATTTAGGTATACAAATATTTATGCTGTTTCAATATATGTATATATACATACGCTCACAAACATATTTACTATTAACTACATAAAGATGAGGTACAAGAATTTGCCTACGCTCTTGATTGGGCTTTCCATAATTTTTAGTGCTAGCATTTTGATAGCTACAAGGTCTTCTGCCAACAACTGAAACTTCTGCCAAAATCTAGGGGTGCTGTCCAGCTGTGCTACCAGTGAAGTCAGGGACGTGTTTACTATTTAATAAAAACCTGTGATTAAGTAAAAAACATTATTATTTATAACTTAAAATTACAGTTTACTTTGCCTTGAAGTGCACATGACATTTAATGGCTAAATCAAAATAATTCCTCCATAATGGGCTGAAGGAGAAGCAAGAAAGAAGATCCACAATGATTATGATCAGAGCTTTAATCACATATCCAAAATGAACGGTTCTCTACTACGCTCCTGTCTCATTTTATTCAACAAGTTAGCAACGAACAAAAGAGAGGAACAAATCACAGAACAACCATATTACTTTGACCAAATCCTTATTCTCGTCTTTGACAATGACAGTCAGTAATTGGCTTCAGTTCAATAAGATATTATCTAATAATACTGGAAGAAAATCTCTAGCAGAATCCCCAAAATATTTCACAAGTCTATTGCCAGCAACAGCACATAAGGAAGACCCACTGATGAACACAAATGTCTTCCAGGACACTGCACATTAAATACAGAAAGGAGGAAGGCATTTGCAAGGGCCACTGGTATCAAATATCAAGAAAGAAATATGAAAGTATGGAGGAGTTCATATTCAGTAGCAAGAAAACTTAGTTTTCCTAAACTTGGGAAAATAGTCTTCTTTCTGCTCCACAGACATTGCTGAGAACCTGCTAGTGAAACCTGAGGGCAAACGTAAACTTTCTCCCAGTACTGGCTTCTGTTTCTTCCTAAAGTAAAGCTCTGTAATGTAGACAAGCCAAACTTAAAGCAGCAAGGTAAACCATTGTAAAGGAACAACTGATGTTTCAGTTTTAAAAGTTCATTAAACCACATCTATGGGCTAGATGCCAATGGGCCCAGGTAAATGACACCTCAACAGAGAACTGCAGTCAGTCGGGTTTCACTTCAGTGCAGTGTTACGTGGCAAAAGAATCTGATTACAAAAGAAGCACAGTTTTTTATGGAAAGTTGTATCAAATTAGGGATTTGAAGCTGATTTATTCCTCTGAGATATTGTAAAGTCAAACTTAACAAGTGTCAAAGACAAGCACTGAACGCACTGGGCTCTGAACTATAAGAATCTCCTTGATGAAGCCAGACAAACAAAATAACCAGATTATCAAACAACAGAATGATTGTCCTTGATTTAATGACCTATAAATCCCCACTGAAATCTCAGAGAACAGAATTCTGAGGTTTGGGAACTGTTCATTGTAAATCGTAAATCCAGAATGCCCTTAATATTAATTTAGAAAACTTACTTTGAACAGAAGTCCTTTTAAAACATAAAGACAGTTACATGCACACATGAACACATACAACTTGCATACGTACACCCAAAAGAGATGAAATGGAGATGCTAAAGGTCATAGTATGATACAGAAGAGGTATAGAAGAATATTGCTATTTCCACAGAAAAAAGAGTTTACGTCTACTGATAAGATAAGCACTACTGCAGTGCATAGCAATCTACTGATGAAAACTTGAGGAAGTAATTACATTGGATTTTTCTTTCTGAGCAGACACAGCAAAAGTTATTGGGCTAGGAAACAATCACAAAAAAAGAAATCAAAACTCAGAATTAATGTATTTTCATCTTATTGATACATTTTCTTTGTGTCACTGCAATCATCACTTTTGACGTCTGTTAGCTCGCATGGAAAAATATCCTGATAAGTTTTCTATTGCCTAGGTCTGGAGTTCATCTATCTAGCCACACTGCCTTCAGTGTCCTTCTTAAAGAATCTGAGATTCTGTGTTAGTCTGACACAGCTATTATTTAATTTGGCCAATTTCTGTTTGCTAATGGTTGCTTGCATTGTGGTAACACTTACAAGCCAGTGCTCCACAGTGTTGGTTTACAGTCTGTTTCTTCACTCTCACTCTTGTAAAAAGCACAGGTCAAGAAATATTTCAAGAACATGGACAGTCAGCAACAGAGCAGTGCACAAGCAAGTGCAAACAAGGCAGGAAAGGAATGACTATCAAGACTTTTCCCCAAAGGAAAAGGCTAGATAATTATACAACTGCTATAAAAATGGACAATTCTCCAGCAAAATAAACAAACAAATACTTAAAAAATTCAAGCCTGAATCCTCCACTTATATTCTCCATTGCTGAAGGGGGAAAAAAAAAACAACCAACAATTTTCTTTACAGCACATCCTTTCAGATAAAAGAAAGGATGAAAGGCTTATCAAAGAAGAATGACCATAGCAGAAGCGTGCTACCAAACCACTTGACTAATGCAGGCATCATCAGTCAGATCTGCTTCTTTTGGAAAAGACTTTGGGAAAGACCTATGGTTATCAATGGAACAAAGCACAATCTGTAGCAGAGTGCTATAGGTGAGAAGGGAAGTCACTTATTTGCATATGCTTGAGATCTTGTATAGACAAAAAGAAAAGAAATCAGAAGCCTGATTGCTCATAGTGATGTGCAGAATATCCCTGTTCACACAAGATGTTTTCATGAATGGAAGTCAGCTAACACTGCCAACAAAAAGGCCTCTTCCATACCAAAATCCATTTCTTAACAGTTCTATATGGCAGAAAGCCACAAAAAGGAGTTAGAGCAACAGGTAAATACTTGCCAGATATTGGGAAAAAAAAGAAAAAGAAAAAATAAAGGTTGCAGCTATTATTCACCTGTTCAAACACACTGTGCTTGTATTTACTAAAGATTCATTTTCTTGATTACTAATATTTATTAATGTCTAAACCAGAACCCAAACAGTGTAGGAATAATTCAGAGAAATTAGCAAACAGTTCTTGCCTAATTTACAGCTTAACAGAGAATGATCTGTGGCATGGTTGACTGCTGCAATAGCACTGGCTTGATAGTCCAAGACACTCAAGACCAAGAGGTCTCACGTTCTTTTTTTAAAATCACAGAATCATTGGAGTTGGAAGGAACCTCTGGGGATCATCAGGTCCAACTCCCTGCTAAAGCAGGTTCCCTACAGTAGGTTACACAGGAGAGTGTTCAGGTGGATCCTGAACATCTCCAGAGAAGGAGACTCCACAATGTCTCTGGGCAGTACTCTTATCATTTAATATGATAGAAAGACAGAGAGATGGGATATCAGAGCAATAGTGTACTAAAACACACCAAAACATTAAGTAAGCAAGCAGTCCATAATAAAGATGATGAGTCTGAAACTGGCTATCTCAGTCTTTACCCTAGATAAGTTAAAACTGCTTAGCATAGTCCATAGTGCTTTCTCTTCCTTACTTCGTTTCAGTTTAAATGAAAAACACTGTTCTTTCCCTCACTGATAACAAGCTGGCAGTTCTGAACACATCATAGTATACTGTCAGATTGAGAATCAAACCCGACATTTGCCAAGTGTACCTGGGGTCTGTTAGAACACCAGTTGTAGTGCCTCCATTAGAGTTTGATGTAGTCTCACAACAGCAATCCCTTTTGCACACTTTATTCGCACACACACAAAAAAGTAGAATAATTAGAAAATGTCCTTCCATGGAATCTTACAGAACTACCAGCTTTTCTATGAACTAGCATTATGGCATTGTAGACACTAGGACAAGGCCAGCTATGCAATTCAGTAGTCCACTCTACAGCTACTTTCATTTCCTATAACATAGGGAGACAATGGGCTTATTCACAATTCATTCCAGAAGAGGAAAATAGACATGTAATTTATTTAAGCCATAAACGGATGGTAGCAACACAGTTAAAGATTAAATTAGTGGGAGTCTTGCTACATATAACTAATAAACCTTTTACGTGCCAGCAGTCAGCTAGAGCAACTTCATCACCTTTTAGGGAGTATAGAGCTCTGCAAGAAAATACACATAAAATGTGAATAATCCTGGAGCGTTTCATTTGTATACTGCACAGCCTAAAATCGTGGAACAGCTATTTGAATACACCATCTTCCTTGTTCAAGGCTTCGGCAAAGTTCCCCAGAGTGGGATGTGAATTCTGCCCCAGGCAGAGTGACTTTCTTTGGTCTCTAGCATGTCTAAAGCTGGCAATAATAATAATAAAAAAAAATGTTGCTGACAGTTTAAAATGAAAAGATAGATAACATCAATTTCACAATTTTTTTTTTTCTCATATAGGTTGTAAACAAAAAGATCTTAAGCTTAATCACTCTTACTTGGAACTGCAAGTGAAGGGCGATTACAATTCACATTTCAGTTCTTGTGAATTAACAAAGGAGTGGATCTTAATTTTGAAACTCGGGCTGTAAAGGATTTCTGTAAGCTTAATTACACAACGTCATGCGAAACTTCCAACTTGTTAACTCTGACACGTTCTTAATTAATCTTACAGCCAACTTTGAAAACACCCTCACTGAATGACATGACAGTAATGACACTGCCCCGCGATTTAACAATGCCAGCTGCATCGGAGCCGCCTCAGCGCCTTGGCTTCCCTTCCAAAAGGAACTTTCACGAGTCGCAGGCAACCCATTTGCTGGGTATGTGGCACTCGGTGGCCCGCAACGCTCGCTCTTCAGGATTCACTCTCCTTTGTACCTGAACTTCTCCGATGATAACAGCTGGAAAACTTTCCGCCGTCCCCCCGCGCTGACCTCCTCCAGGTCCTCCCTCCTTTCCCTTCTCACCTGGCACCGGCGAAACGCCCAACCCCAGAGCTGACAGCGCCTTGCCTTACCTTCGGTAAAAGCGAGTCGGGAAAGGCAAAACATCTGGGGGAAAGCCCCCGGAGGCCGCGACAGTGCCCGCCCGGGGACAGACGGGCGAACGAGAGAGTGTACGAGAGCGAGCGGGAGCCCCTCTCCGCCTCCTCCCGCCGTGCGCTCCGGGAGGAGCGGTCGTACCGGGACGGTTTTATGGAACCCGCCCGGCCCTCTCTCTTCCTCCTTCCCTCTTTCCCTCCCTGTGCTGGCACCGTACCTGAAAGGCCGGCAGAGGTGCTGGGGTGTAGGGCTCCTCGGCTGGGACTGGGGCTGGGCGGCGGCGGAGCCGGAGGTTTCTCTACTTGCCTCCAAGCGGGGAAAAGCGACGGGAGAAGTCCCGAGCGCGCGATTACAAGGCTGGAGAAGAGGCAGCGGCAGCCCAGTTGCCTGTGGGGCACGCCGCCGGCTGAGCCGAAGCCCGGACGGGGCAGAGCCGCGGCTGTCCTGCCCTCCACGCTCCCGACGCGAAACTCTCCCGTTTCCCCATTCCTTCAGCCCTACCTATCTGCACGGCTCCGACCTGACGTTACTCATCACCCACCGCGGGGCGGGGGCGCGGGGAGTCCTGCCTACCTGGCCCTACCGGGGGGTGATCCGCGCTGCCCGGGCGGCCGTCCGCGCCTGAGAGCCCGGAGGAAAGACTTAAAAGACTTACATGGTGACATTACGGGGCGGCTCTCCTCCGGCTCTCAGCCACCATCCTCCCCCTCTCCCGCTCGCTCTGCCTCTGGCGCGATCCTTCACGGGCTCCTCGCAAAGGTCATCGCTATTTGCCCACCTCTCTTCCACACCCGCCCCCGCACACGCCGCCCGCGGTGGCCGTGACCGCGCCGAGCGCTCCTCCTCCCGCTCCCCGTCCGCCTCCTCCGGAGCCGCGGTACCCCCCCGTGCGGGACCTGCCCGGGGCAGCTCTGGGGCCGCGCTCCGCCGCTCCGAGACGAAGCCCCAGGCCTCTGCTCTGTGGGCAGCCCGGGGTACGCAGCCTCAGCAGCAAACGGAGCAGCGCTCTGTGTCCCAGACCCCGAGGCAGTCAAAGTGCGAGGATTTTCTCTGAGGCGCACTAGGGATGGAAGATAGGTAGACGGAGGCAACGGATCCCTGCCTCTTTTTCTGAAGCAGGCAAGGCCATATGCTGCTCGCACAATGCTGGCCCACACCTAATTCCTGGCGACTGCTGTGGGAAGGTGATAGTTTACACCGTGTGCTAGTGGTCTGGAGTTGGTTTGTTCTACTGCAGGGCATGGTACTGCAATAGAGCTGAGGGTAAACGCATTGAAATGATAGCAAAGGAACCATGGCAAAACAAGGCCACAAAGTAGGTCCAAAATTTTCACAGTTCTCCTGGGATCTGGGCTGGCAGGGTTAGGAAGGATGAAGGAAGGGAAGATTTGGCATAGCAAATCATTCAATGAACTTACCAGCATGCAGCACCAGTTAAAAGCAAGCAGAGTTCCACTATAAGGAAAAAAAAAAGAAGAAAAAAAAAAGAAAACGTTCCTTAATTTTTCACGAACTTTATACTGAACATTAATATTCACTCATTCTGGTCAATTCTTACTGTCTTTATAAATGTAGAGCTGAAGGCTTCCTGAACATGTTCCTGAGCACTCCTCGACAGCTGAACTAGATGATCCCAGTGGTCTTTTCCAGTCTTAATAGTTCTGTGATTCTGTTCCTTTTGTTGTAACTTCCTGGCACTGGCCAAGGGCAGGAGACCTGCAGGGTTGGGGTTAACCAAGCCCCAGGGCCAGCACAGCAGACTTTCCCCACCCTGCTGTCCCTGTCCTCTAAACAACATTGCTCTGCATTCCACCCTGCCTCCAAGTCTGGTGTCCCAGGATGAGTCCCCAGAGCAGACTTGGGTGGCACAAGGACAGGTGCGTGTCACCTCTCCTTCCAGACCTGCAGTCAGCTGCCCTACTGCTTTCTGTAGCAATTATCCACTCAGTTTCAGGATGTCTAAAGCCTGTGTAGAACAACTTTACATTGCATTTGCAACAAGTTCAATGTATTGATGCAGGTAAGACTTACTGTATTATGTACAGTCAGTTCGTGCTCAGGCAATAAACCTGCAAGTTCTTGCTGCCTTGATTTATTGTACTCATGCAGATTACTTTTACATCATAAATGAAGTTTGTGCATCTAAAATGCATTGGACTTGCTGTACAGGTGCAGATCAATTGAAGATTACAAGTAATATCTTCTGGGCATATTGGACTCACTGTGTACGTGATGCGCACAGTGAGGTAAAAGCATCTGGAAGATGTCAGTCTCCTGTTCATGTGCAGTTCATGTCTTCTGGCTATGTTGGAAACTTAATCTTCTTTCCCTGCTCGGAAGGTATTAGTAGTAACTGTAATTCTGGAGCCTGGGAGTCGAGCAAAAAAAAAAGGAAAAGAAGAAACCACTGGATTTTTCTCTTGTCACGCTTTCTTTGAGCTATTTTGTATCAGGAACACTGGTCCAAATATAGATATGTCATACACATATGTATATAAGTATGCATATGACAACTTGTATGTATATCTAGACATTTCTGAGAAAATATTTGATGGTTCCCTACTAAGCGGCTTAAATTTTGTCAGCCAAAAACCACGCAACAAGGGAGATTCTAAATCAAGGGAGAACAGGAAGGACAACAGTGGCAAGTGCTTCCTGAGGGAGCTTTCCTCTTCACACAAGGAGCACTGCTACTTCAGGATCCCAAAACCTGGTTGGGAAATGACTGTGCTGTCCCATGGGTATAACTTTCAGGGCAAATTTGCTGGATGACAAAGTAGTATTTTGCTGGAGACTGTCTCAGAGATGCAGAGCAGCAAAGAGCAGAGCAGCAGCTCATGAGAAAACTACCATCTTTGTCTGGCAGCAGCTCACTATGCCACATCTGCCCTTAATCAATAGCAAAACTACCTGGTGTAGGGGGTGTACCTGGAGAGAGATTACTCCTCTGAAGACAATGCTTTTTGAATCAATGATAAGGCATCACATCACTACTAAAACAAATCTCCATCTCCATAACACATGCAGATACTTCCCACCAACTTCCGTGGTTGTGGGATTTGCTTTCAAGACCAGTATAGATAAGAACAGTGTTCATATTCCCTTTGCAGTTTCACAGAAGCCTGCTGTCTGCCATGTTTCATGCTGCTGCCTAGCAAGTGAGTTTGTGTGTATGTATTAAAGTGATTTTAAGGTCTCTGTTTCAGAGTGAGATACTGCAGGCTACCTCACAAGAACTGTCTTGGGTTGACATTGCATGCTGTGTTCTGCACAATATTCATAAAAGGAAAAACATCATCAAAGTCTGGGAAACAATGCTGTAATCAAACATCTTTGGTACGGATTATAAGAGGGATAACAACCAGAAGATCTTTTTATTCTTTTCTTACTGTGTTCATAGTGGAAATGATGCTTATCTTTGTTAAACCAGAAGCTATGGTGGCTGAATATTGTTAGGAACAGGGATAGTGTATTCTGTGAATGCACCAGGGTGTCATGAAATATGAATAGTGAAATATTTCATATGAATGTTACAGTTCCTGATTGTTACAGCTTTGTTCATATTTTTTTAAAACTTACTGTTAGGATGGTGTCCTTACATTTTGTGCAACATTGCATGGGCCTCTCTGAAAGTATTTTATAAGAAAGTCAGAGTGTTCCATGAAATAGTAATATGAGCTGTCACATTTTATGTATGGATACTTCACTTCAAAGTTTTAGAAACTTTTGTTCTGAAACTTTCCTCCTTAGTATATCAATCACTTTAAGGAAAAGCTGTGTTTATTTTCCAAAGAAGTGTGAGTACTGAAACATTGGTGCCTGTAGCAGTGCAGAAGAGAAAACACTTGAACATGCAACAATAAAAAGGAAGCTTAAAATAAATAGTGCAACGCTATAAACCTATCAAGAAAATTCAAAATCATATGCATTCTCAAAAAGTCCAAGGAAAAAAAAGAAATAGGCTTTATACCCTACAACCATTCCTGGCTTTCTGCCTGGCCATTCTCCTGTCTCGGAGAAAACATGGTAGATACCCCCAGCTGAGTTTGTAAGTTCAAAGGTGAGCTCCCAGAAGTTGGTTTTGAGAATCAGAGTCTGGGCTTTGATCTAAAAGGTGGAAGGAACAGGGCTAATCTGGACTGCTATTCTCAATATTTGTGATTCATGAATTACCTCAGAGTGCCACGATACAGAACACGGGGCTCTGTTTCATTATGCTTTATGTAATCTTTGCTGTCCTGCAGATCTTCTTTTTTGAGAGTCTTTTATCCCACCCAAGGTTAATCAGCTCCCAGATTTCCCAACCCAGGTCAGCCTTCTTTGCCCCTTGCTGAGTCATAGCAAAAGCTACCTTTCACAGTTCAGAGAAGAATCTGCCTGAACTTCTGTCTTTTTCCTACAGAGTCTTCCAGAAGATCTCTAAATATATTCACCTTCCTTCTTTTCCTGTATTTGAGAGATCATGAAGAGTCTGATGAAATGCCTCTGATGAATTGCTGAGAGCATGGCGTATACAATGCCTGTACACATTACGCTACATAAAATTCTGTAAAGACTATGTCCTTAAGCAAAACAAGAGACGGTCTAGTCAGCAAACTAATTCTCACAAAATATTTCAAGTTTTTAATCACTGACATTCTTTAGAGCCCAATTCATCTCATGGAATCATTAAGGTTAGAAAAGACTGTAAGGTCATCTAGTCCAACTATCAACTCATCACCACCATGCCCACTAAACCATATATGTTAGTGCCACATCTACACATTCCTTGAACACCTCCATGGACAGTGACTCTCCACAATCCTGGACAGCCTGTTCCAAGAAGTGTTTCCTAATATCCAACCTGAACCTCCCCTGGCACAACTTAAGGCCGTTACCTCTCATCCTATTGCTATTACCTGGGAGAAGAGACTGATTCCCACTTTGCCACAACCTCCTTTCAGGCCATTCAGAGATTCTCCCCTGAGCCCCCACTTCTCCAGACTAAACAATCCCAGTTCCCTCAACTACTCCCCATAAGACTTGTGCTCCAGACTCTTCACAGCTTTGATGTCCTTCTCTGAACACGCTCCAGGGCCTCAATGTCTTTCTTGTAGTGAGTGATCCAAAACTGAACACACTATTTGAGGTGAGGCCTCACCAGTGCTGAGTACAGAGGGATGATCACTTCCCTAGTCCTGCTGGCTATCCTATTTCCAATATTTTTCCTTACCTGTGGTCAAGCATTTTGGAGCCCATAAATATTAGTCCACTGGAACATGCTGTAAGTGGTGTTCTTGCATATGTTTCTTATTGGGGGTGGATGGGATGATGCTGGAAATCCAGGCTTGCCTGCTTATAAAGGCAAAACCTCCCAAACTTCTCTCAAGAGGAATCTCTGAACATTTTCCCAGTTTCAGATCAATGAACTTGGCAGTAATGCTCACATTACAAGGTTCACATAGCAGTTTATTGCTATAAGAACTCGTAGGATGATGTTGGTATTGGCACTGAACAATTATTAGGGGCCCAGCTTCTGAGAGTTTCAACCAGAGCTAGTTTCTGGTATGTGAACAGGAAGATAAACTTGGTTAGCAAGAGCTCGTAGAATCAGAGAATATCCAGGAAAAGCTATTATCTGTGGTGTGATGCAAAGCACTGGGGGAAGTGGTATAGCAAACAGAAGATCATGAATGTATTGAGAACTGGGACTTCATCAAAGAGATCATTCATTTTTACTTAGTATACTTCGAACTTATCAGGTATCAACCATATTTTGAACTTACGAAATATCAACCAAGAGTGTAGAGTGCATTAAGCTATTCAATTTTTCTGTCTAAAAATGTGTCTGCATGGCTGGAAGTAGTTTCAATGCCATCAGCTAAGTTAAACACCAGCAGAACTCTCCCACTTCCTCTGTGGACTAACCCCGAAGTTGGAGATATTTAAAGAAAGTGACACTGATTGCTAGTGTCTCCCTCAGAACATTCATATTGGGAAGAAACAGACAGGTGTTTTTTGTACAAAACTGAGATAACCTCTGCCTGACAGGACCTGTGCTCTAGCATAGCATGTATGACAAAATACTTGGCTGGTATGAGAATGAACACTTATCCCTGACAGCTTCCAAAATGTCAACAGGTTTGAATTTTGCTCTGAGTATGTCATGTATCAATTGATAAAATGTTAAGGAGCAAAGATTCAGCTGACCAGGCTACTGTTTCTGGTACCCATTAACCTGATACAATACTAATTCTGGATTCTTGATTTTTTCAGTCATAAATGAACCAGTTTGGAAGAGTTAATAAAACAGTCATTTTTCACCTATTTTTAGAGCCCAACTTTTCCTATAATACAATTTCTGGGCAAGATTTCTCATTTCCGGTTTCTGTCCAGATGTTAAAGATTTGGAACAACTGGAAGAAAAGCTGATCTCATGGTATTTCCATCAGGTTCCACTAGTGGAACAACTGGAAACCTCCCGAGGAAAGCCCTTCTCTGTCTTAAATGTTCAGACTAATTTTGCAGGCTCAAGAGCATAGGAAACTTTGGATAAGCTTTGAATAAGCATCAAAATATTTGGACGCTTGTCAGAACTGAAACTAAAGTGAACATTATGAAGTTCATTCATCATTCATTTTAAAAGCCACACAAACAATAATTAAATTGCAAGATCACGTAAAAACGGAAATAACTGCATATCAATCATAATCAATTAACTTTTTCCCATGTCAAAAAATGATATACTTCTCTTATGCAGAATGGAAACTAGATGCTAAGCATAAGTTCAACACCAAATCAAAAAACTTTTCAAAGGGCAGAAAGTTGAAGTTGTAGCGCAACAGCAATAAACATGTACAAATATGTATAAACCCTTCATGACTTTTAAGAGAATGAAAGAAAATATGAGACAGTGCAGTATTTGAGACTAAGTAGTTTTCAACTGCTCTTCTTCTAGAACTTTTCATTGTGTTCAAGCTCAAGCTACACAAGTTACACAGCAGTATTTTAAGCCAGTACTGTACAGTATATTTTTCAAGATATGAGTAAAATGTTCTTGCAATTCTACTTCTTAATAAATTATTCAAAAATAACAATATTGGTGAAAATGTGACCTGTCTTTAAAACTTAAATTTCATTTGTTGTGCATATTTGTTGTTATAAATTACACAGGCATATACTATTTGTTCCACAGAACAAGCAAGAAATATGCCTCTTGCTTGAGCCTGAAGAACTTAATGGAGCTACACAGGTAACATCTGGTCTGGCAGCATTCAGATCCCCAAATCGAAGGATTAAGCACACTTTAAAACCTGAACTAGATAATACAGACTTTGGTGTGAGTTCAGAGCAATGATTAAATTTATGCTTCAGACTGCCAGGCCACAGCCAGTACAAGAACAGTTAAAATTAAGAAAGTGCTTCCCGTGAGGAGTATGAACTCAGAGAAGAAAATCCAAGAACTGCATTTAATTTCAAAGCATGTTTCCAATTGCCTTCACCATCATATCTGAACACTTGATAACATAGCACCCTTGAGTGAATACATGGCCTTATCCTTCTTTTCCAAACTGGGAACAGAGAGAGAGATTAAGAGCAAAATTATAGAAAACTGCTCACAAGTTAAATATCCAGCCTGAAGTCCCTAGGATAAAGTTTTCCAGTGTGATTTTCATGCTGTATTTATAACACTCTGAAGGTCCATTTCTGCTGAGCTCAGCAGAAATGTATGTACTCAGCTGCCCTCATTGTAAAGTTAAAAGGAGAGAAGAAATACAGCCGCTAATCATGAAGTTTTGAATAAAGCTCAAACCTTCAGGAGGCTCCAATAAGCAATGGAAGGTTCTGTCTAAACATACATCGTTATCTGATTACTTTCTAACCATATCCATCTCACTGAGCTTATTACCAGGAATAAGTTTTATACTCACCTCTCTTTAAAATTGGATCATCTATCCCCAGAACTTCCACTTAAGCCACTGTATTTTACACCAACTTCATGTGAAACAGATGCAACTTCTTGTTAGGACCTACAAATAAAGAAGAAAAAGCTGTGAGGGAAAAGAGCTTATATGAAAGATGTTACAACTTATTTGTTTGAAGGAATACTGTTAGATACGCCAAAATGAATTCAGAATTCCCAGATTAATACACATTTTCTTTACTTAAACTTGGATGTTTCCAGAAGATGATTTAGGAATCCACAATTCTGCAGACCTCCCTGCTACTTCTTCAAAACTCTTCCTCTCACAGAACATAAAATTGTGAAAAATGCATTCAGTTAAACAAACAAACAAACAAAAAAGCAAAGCTATATCCACATTAAGAGAATGATTATTAGAACGGGAATATCTTTTAATAATTTTGAAAGATGAAGAGAAATACCAGTACTGATATTCATTGCACAGAACAGCTGTGGAACAGGGGAAGGAAGTCTGTCCTGGAGAAACACACACTGGAGCTTTTTAGACTGCTTTAATTCAGAGTTGTAATGGAAGACTCAGTCCACGAACTGAATATGCTTAATTCATTATGAAAGGTGAGGTAGATACATATGTTTTCAATTTATTTTATTTATTTTTAAACCCTGCTGTGATTCTCATCACTGAAACAAGAATGCACCTACTCATATTGCAACATGAACGTACAGCCCCATGAATTTCCCATTTAGTGAGGGGTAAATCATAATTTATAAAAATATATACATACTTTATATATCAAATCATAATTTATACTGTAGAATATGCTTAAAGCTTGTGATAGCTCAAGCAAATTGACTGCATTTAATCTCTTTTTCTGTTACTTCTATGATCATGCTATCTATGATTTTATCTTTAATTTAAGAGCGAGTACATAAGAAAAACAGTTGAGGTTGTATTTCTTCATCATGAATAAATGGGACCCAGAAAAATCTGGTGGGAGAAAGAATGTCTGCTTCCCTGCCATGAAATCAGGGCCTGACAATAAAATTATGCAAGGAGAAAGGAAAATGTTTGTCATCTAATCTTCTGTAAAACTTTGATGTTTCATTCTTACCCTTATAACTTTTTTCCTGCCTGCTCTGCTTCCTACTCCCTTCCCGGTCCCTTCTTCCCTCACCTTCCTCCCTGACAACTGATGGTAAAATTTTGTAATTAGAGATTCTAAATTCAGTGTTATTCACCCTAACTTTACACAAAGACATATGCAAGTAACAAATCTGACATGATTTTAAAGTATTCAAAAATCTCTAGTTTGAGAGTATTTCAAAAAATCATGAGATTATTGTTTATGAAAAAGTTGGAATCCAAGCTTTTATTACCTACATATATTCAGTCATTTCCCTGAATTGTATTAAATTTTTCAAAACATAATAAAAAGGACAAATTGTGCTACAGAACAAAGTCTGTTAAAACCTCTTCCTTTAAAAAAGAAAAAAGAAAAGGAAAGAAAAAGCCCCACCTTTAAATTCTTCATAATTTTTAAGTACTGTTTTTCATTTTTGCTTGGGCATACAGATCAGTCCTACTCTCCATAGAAACGCAACCCTGTATTCTTTTGCTGAGATATGGAGGCTGTTTATCTAACTTCCCTGAGCATTACTTTGTATGTGGATATACAAAGCAATCCTCTGGACTGCACCCGGGCTGTCAGAACTAGGACTGTTCAGAGGAGGGTAGCACAGAAATAGACGGCAACATAATGACCCACATACCACAGCTGCCTCCCCAGCGCTGTGGTTAAAAAGACACTGGACAGACTTTCCCAGTGAAACTGCTCACAGCTACACCAAGAGCCTGTTGCTTACCCACAGCAGATTCCAGCTGATGGGAAGAAATCTTTCATTACTTACTGAAGCAATGCACAAACCTTGCCCATGGACCAAGACACGCAAGGGGATGATGGATCCCACAGCCCGGGAACTGCAGCTGTTCCTCTGTTCCCATGGCTCACTTCACATCTCAGCCTTAAAGTGTCAGAGCTGATCACGAGAGCCGTCGCTGTGTTCATGTTCTAAGTTTTACAGTATAATATATATTAGGATTATTGTGCTTCTAAGGTAAAAATAATAACCTCTTATTAATATTATTAACATGAATTACTTGTTACTTACATAGACTATTAATCTCTGAAATTTATTACAAGTGGCAAACCACTGCAAATAATGTAAATATATACAAGCTTAAACATTCAATATTCCCAAAGATTAAAGATGTTTGAATATTATTTCCTCTCAACATTCTCATCTTGCTGATTTAAATTATTTTCATTGGAAATGAGCAATCGTGAGAATGCAGAGGGTCAAAGAATAAATTTCAAATAAATCCCATGCAAGAAAACATTTGAATTTAGTGAATGGTCTTTTTGATAATACACAAAGATTAATTAAAAAAAAGAGTAATTCTTTTGAAGTTCACCATTTTCATTATGATGCTAAAATGTCTTCCTGCAGCTAACCTTTGTCTAAATTATCCTGAACATACTTATTTATTTTTTCAAATAGAAAAGGAAATTCAGACAGCTGAATGTTAGTACTGTTTATTAATTTCACAACATTAATGTTATCAGTAATTTATCAACTGGAGATATTTAGCAGAGCAGTTAGAGGTAGTGACTCAGCATCTCAAATATGTCCCCAAAGCAATGATCTAATATACAGGTTATCCTGTGTCCTAAGTTATTGGAGCCCAGCTCTCAAGACTTGCTTTTACCATCAGCCATCATGACTTTAGACATCTCCTGGGGCTTTTGTTTAAAGTGAAGTGAATGGACCTATGATGAGGGCTGACTTCTCCCTTATGGTAGGCTCACACTTTTCAAGTTATATCAGACAAGACATGTTAATTGAATGTCTTGGAACCACAACAATGTCTACCCCAGACTCATACCGTGAAAAGGAAGTCTGTGACACTACGATTCAACTTACAAATAACAGCATTAAGGCATTAAAATAGTACACTATTTAAGTTCTAGACCAACCCTTCTAACTAGAAGGGTTATTTTGTGTATCTTTAAATAATTTTACAACAGAAGTCTGCATTTGAATATTCAGGTGTTCCTATGAGCGCTGATCTTCCTCTCTTCTTGTGAAGAAATCTCCCCTCACATCCCTGCCACTATTGCCTACTGCATTTTTGGTGTGCGATAAAAAAGACCACAGACCACAGTAATGGCTCCCTACTCTTCTTTCTGTCCCTCAGACATGCAACACTCCCACTCCACTTTTTCCTTGCTCAGTAATAGGCAATTGCATTCACTCTGCTCTGGAATTTCACACGTAATCTCAGCAAAGAGGCAAGCAGACTTAGGAGTGTAAAAAAAGAAATCTCAAGAGGTAGGAAGTTCAGAAGAAAGATACTGGGAAAATGGTAGAAGTGTTGAAGGTGGTTTGTGGAAGAAGGCTGGATGAATAAATCAAAGTGGTGCTGAAGAGGTACAGGACCATGTAGCAGAGAGAACAGAAATAGAAGTAATGCTATAGAGTGAGGAAAAAGAGGAAAAAAAAGCAAGAAAAATCCTGGTATTGAGAAAAAGAAAGAACAGAAGAAGACAAGACATGTTTATGATGGAAAACAATAAATCAAAGAGGAAAATTTGAAAATTATGGAAGTATTAAATTTATTAAAATTATAATTATTAGATGAAAAGAAAATAGGTGTGGAGAAGATGATGCAAAACAACCTGGAATTCAGACACTGAAAACAATTACTGTAAATATTTTAAAAAGATAACTGGAAATTTACTTTTCAGAGCCCTGTTTTTACATATTACATATACTATGTGAGAATATGCATGAAGAGATAATGCCCTTTGTCCCAGATATTGTAAGGATGAGCAATCTAAATCAGCAAAAGCCAACAATTTACAACCACTACATTCCTTCTCCATCCTTTTCTTTATGAACTCGGCTGTAGACATCCATTAAGCTAATGAGGATGTCATCAGAAAGTCCAGGAAAAAACTCTCTAATTCCAATGTTTCAGAAAGTTGGCATTCTTTTACTTCACGATACGTACCAGGCAACTTGGCAAATCAAGCACATGCTCTCGGAGTTCACGTTCTACATTTAAACAGTTAAGACATACATATGCAATACTTTTCCTGGAAACGGCATACATACTCATTCTTTTTCCAAGAACTCATTCATATATCCTCATGTCCCTTGGGGCATACATGGTGTGGCTGTACGACCACCTACTTCATCTCCCTTATTTTATCTTCAGATTCCTCATAGTGACCTTTGGCCAACTTTCAGCTGTTTTTCCCCAGTTTGGCAGATTTCCATTGCTTGTTATGTCATAATGAGCAACTTTTTATCTTGGTACACTACAGCTCAGAACAATTTATATGAAACCCAAGAAAAGTCCTTGCACTTGGTAGCTCCCCGTACATACTATATAGATAAGGAGTAGTCTGTAGTGGTGTTAGTGAAGTACAAAACAAGACTCTTAGGCCTTCATATACCAAGCAAGCTAAGCTGGAAAACTTTACTGCTCTAGTACACATTGATTCCTTTTGCTAAACTAACATATTGGTCCTTTAAATAATACATATTGATTTCTATTGCTAAACCAGCCTATATCAAGGAAAATGGATCTGAATTTGCTCTAGCCTGTCTGGAATGGCTCCCAGTGCTGCTTTGTTCAATTGACACTAGGACTGAAATCTGACTTCTGTAGAGTTTCCATAAATAACCAGCTCAGATTCAGAAAGATCCAAGCACCTCAAATTCCTACTGAAATCAGCAAGAACACAAGCTGCTTTCCAAATTTTGTTGCTTTATTTCATTACAGAAGAAATTCCTCTACCATTAAAAACTATCCTCAAACAAAAACTCTTCTTGTCTGAGTTATAATGACTAAATTACCTTGAATTATTGACATAAACATTCAAAAGACAAAAAGAATCATTATGATGTCTCCAATGATGGCTATCAATGAAACAATATTTAGAAACTGTACAGTTGTTCTTAATTTCTTTACTCTCAGTAGAGAAGAAGGTGGTCACCTATCCACTGTTTTTCTGGCAACCGTCAACACTCAAAATTATTAAAGTACAAGTAAAAGAGTGTAATAGTAACTCAAGACAACATAAACTTAATTGAATTGTTGGATCTCAGGACAGGTTACTGATTTCAGCCAGTACTTATGCTGAAATCAGCAGTGGAAATTATTTGAAACTGCTCTGCATACACAAGCAAAGCTGATCCCTCTTGAGGTCAAGGAAAAGGTTCCCACTGACTTCAACAGGCTTTGGATTAAGTTGTAAGGAGCTACAAAGGGTAAATGCTAGTGACAGAACCTGGGGCTTTGCCAGGTAAACACAGAAGGAGAAACAGGGAGTTTAAGAATATTAAATTCCAGGAAAAGATGAGACTTTCTATCCTTTGGTTTTTTTAGCTATAATTATTCTCAATCCAAAAAAAAAAAAAAAAAAGAAAAAAAAAAAGGCCAGGAGGAAAGGAGAAAAGGAAAAAATTGAGCTTTTCCTTTGTTTTTGAATCTTCAACAGAATATAAGTGCATTCATGAGAAAGTAATCTATTCTTTAATACACTTACAGTGACAACAGTCGAAATACAAGAAGGTACGAATAAGGAGAAGTCAATGGTTTCAAAACCTATGGGCAATTCTTCTAAACAGGATTTTTTCATTAAATACCAGACTGAACACTGTAGAATTCCATTGCCAGCTCTCATCTGTTATGTGCTTGTTTGAAAATATTTTGACAATTAATACTGGGATATCCTCTTTGATATAATAGATAATGTTACTCGCCTGTTTATTGAATTTGGGAATGGAATATTAAGAGACTAGAAGCGTTCCCTTGATTTAATTCTGTTTTCACTGAGGTTGTAGTAAGACATTCATATAACAAATAGATAATTTTTACCAGTCAACTAGACTTGAACTAAGAGTGTCATAGGGAAAAAAGTCTTTGAACTTCCAGTACTGAAGAAAGCATTTACCATTTCCTGAGCCAGAAAGTACATTCATCTTTCCCAGTCTCAGTCATACAAATATGTGCAATTTACACATAATTATCCAAGCTTCTGAAAATAATGTGGCATTGTGGCTTTGTTCTTTTGAAAATACAAAGTCAAAGTTAAGCTTCCCACCAATATTTTTCTTTTTTTTTTTCTTTTTGTTTTTTTTCCTTGGAATCAAGTAAAATCAGTTGAGAAATACAATGAAAAAATCCCTTGACTGTAACCCATTCACCGCAAATTAAAACTTAGCAAGTAAGTAATATAGTGATACATTAGGGCTGCCTTGATATGGTATGACTATAAGAAGTCATTCTCCAAATAGATTACTACAGCGTGGCGTCTAAATCAACGCTGTTTTAGTTAATGAGGCAAAAGTTCTTGCAGGCAAGCTGGAAGTAATATTTTATGTTTCACTTTGGTTAGTTGAGGCAGTAAGTATATGAGCCTTAATGAGATTGCAGGTCATCTCACTTGAGTCTCTTAGCCTGGGATAGGTTTTTACTTTAAATGCACAATAGATCCAAACGCCTGAGGTTTTGGTTTTATTTTCCCCTGGGGTAATAGCTCCTTGACAACTCACCAGAGCTTTTCAATTTGGTTTGCATAAGAAACAACACGAGAGGATGAATACTTAGTACAAAAGACTCCCTCTTCAGAGAAAATGTAATGTAACACTAACAAGATAATTTTTTATGTATCTTACATGCATGTATATACAGTTAGTTAATAACTAATTAATTTATTGTCTGCATGAGGATTAAATGAAACAAAGGACTAAGATGCACACTAAAAAGTGTTGTATTCAGAAAATAGCATGTAAAAACAATCAGCTTGCTAATATGTGTATTACTCAAGTGAAATATTATTTTAATAAAGGAGATAAGAACCCACTTGTGGCTATATAAATGTAAATATATTATAACTTATTATGTTAACTCTAGCTTATGCTAGAATTACTTATTTAAATTACCAATGTTATAAAAACAAGTTTTGCACAGCACAGTGAGTAAAATCACCAAGACAACAGTTAAGATGCAGAATCCAGATGAGGGCAATACTGTCTAACCAAAAACAGATGCTTCCCCATCTAGTGCTTTATCCATTTATTTCAGTTTATATCTGAAGAAGATTAAACCAGGTCAAATGTAAATTTTAATTCATTCCTCTCAAAGCCATGATGCAGTAAACTTTCAAAATTGCCTTCAGAACTGGCTCCCCATGGAGCCAGTACCCTAACAATACAGAATCATAGAATTCTTCAGGTTGGACAAGACCTTAAAGATCAGCAAGTCTTACCACAAAAGCAGACATCTGATACCATTTTGGAGTCTAAAATATGATCTTCCCTTCAACCTCTCTTATTGTTCACCCTTTCACAAAGGCTCCTTCCTCTTCTGACACTTCAGCTTCCATCACATCCCAACTAACCTCAAAACTGTTGTGTGTGGTTCTTGGGGGTATGTGAGAGAATGCCAGCCTTGAATCCTCTTCCCTGTCTGCCAGGGCCTCTGGCTTTCCTCCCTGTTGTTACAAAGCAAACAATTTCCTGTACTGTCTTAGAACCACAGATTTTACCTCCCTTCCTTTTCTTTCCCCAGGAGGGAAATAGAAGGGGATCACAGAATCATCAAGGTTGGAAAAGACCTCCAAGATCATCCACTCCAACCATCCGCCTAACACCAAGTATTTCCCTCTAAACCATGTCCCTCAGTACAACATCTAAACGTTCCCTGAACACCTCCAGAGCCAGTGAATCCACCACCTCCCTGGTCAGCCCATTCCAGCACCTGACCACTCCTTTGGAGAAGAGTGATAAGGTCTCCCCTGAGCCTCCTCTTCTCCATACTGAACAACCCCATCTTCCTCAGCCACTCCTCATAAGACTTGTGCTCCGGACCCTTCATCCAGACTCTCAGGATATTGCTGAAGATGTTCTCCTGCTAGGGCTGTGCTCCTCTGTGGAGGAGCTGTGGCTCTGAGGGACTTTGGCTATGGGTGACCCACACCAAGGCAGAGAGGGACACCCTGATTGGACTGTGACTCAGTGACCCTTGAGTGACAAATGCTAGGGCAGAGGACAACAAGTAAGAAGTGAAGAGCAGTGGAGGAAAAGGAATAATCAGTGGCAGAAATTAAGACTTATGTACCAACCCCAACTGCATGCAATGTCCTGTAATAAAGGCATTGGGATAGTGTAGGTGTAACAGGTGATTCAAATGAGAGGAGTGAAGACTTAGAAAAGGGGAGACCATATATTTAACGGAAATTGACCCTGGGAAGGGGGAGGAAGTGTGTTTCCTTTGGTGTTTTTTTTTAATAGTTTATGTTTTCTTTTTCTGAATCAATAATTATAAGTTTTTGTTAACTTGCAGTGTTTTGTCCAACATGCTTTTGGAGAACCATCTAGTATTTTCTTCCTTCTTACCCTGGCCATACCTCTATTATTATTGCGTCAAGGTGATCTACTTCTTAAATGAAAGAATGTCCTTCCTTATTTCAAGATAAGTTTTTTCAAAAAGTTGCAGGTATGATTGTGACCTTAGCTAACACAATTCAACAGCACTTCCAGGTGGGGGTAACTGACTACTGATTTTGTTAACAGTGTAAATGTTATTAATAAGCGTGCTGAGTTTCACACGCTGAGACCACAGGTAAAAGTCTTCATCTCTGACAATGCTTATTGTCACGAAAAGTCAGTTTAATTAATATATATATACACACGTATAGAAGTGTGTGTGTATACATATATATAAATACATATAAAAAATTCCTATTATGCAGCAGGAAGCGTCATGTTTATTGTTTCAATAAAGCTGCTTCTCAAAATAACGAGAAGCATTTTAAATGGTATTGCACTAAAAAATATAAGATCGTGAGATGTTAATGATTAAATTCAGTACTGAAGAACATGATATATAACTCCAGACATATCCTGCTATAAAGTTTAAAACAGGAAACTGCAATTTCCCAGCACAAACATTTACTTTAGGCTCATTCTAATCAGAAATCCTGTATATCAAAGATTCACAAGTTTTCTGTGCACTCCCTTATTATAATATGCACAACCATAGTTAGGAAAAACATGTACAATGTTAGAGATTTACAAAGGGAGGTAAACTCCAGAAGAACTTGTCCTTAGGGTCACAGAGTTCTTTTTATTCCAGAAGAAACTATTCTAAAATGCTTACCTATTTCAATGACAGCTCATTTGATTGGAAAAGTATTTCTTCTGATGTTTTCAGCAGCTGAGGGTGGTTTATGCCGCACGTACAGAAATAAAGTAATAGGACTTCACTCAAATGACCATCACATGAGAGGAAAATCTTTATAATGGTTGTCATGACTATATTTGTTAGTCTGTAATCCACTTGTAATCTTTCCTTTACAGAATTTTTTAAAAAAAGAATAGACCACAACTGAATTCAATCACAGCAAAGGAAAGATGGAAACAGACCCCTCGCTGTTGCTGTATTTCACTCATAAGAATGATACTGGCATCTAAACAGAGACAAATTGAAGAGAAGGAATCTGGCTTTCATTTTTGGGAAGTGTAACAATAAGCCAATGGTATGTTTATGGAAAAAATCAATAACATATCCATCACCACAGTAGCATTGGCTATTGTCCTTAGGTCTTGTCAACAGTTTACGGACGTTTGGCCCGGTTCCGTGACGAAGGGGACGGGGGATCCATGGACCCACGCCCCGGGAAAAGGGGAAAAGGGTAAGGAGATGGCCCTGAGAGCAAAGAACAGTGGCAACAATCTGAGGAGAAACAAACTAATTTACTAAATAAGATATCGGAATGCAAAACAACACACTATAATACAATATAATTACAATTTAAGCTGATAAATCCAATACAGAGAGAGAGAATGTCCCAAAATCAAGGTAGGCCTTACTCTACTACCGACGATAAGATGGCTGAAGAGCGAGGTGCTGCCAAGACGAGAGACGGGTGGAAAAGGGACGAGGTCTCGTGATCTGCAAGTTTTTATACTGCGAGCTTTTATCTTTTCCCGCCGGCTGGAAAATGGTAACAGAGGAGAAAAGTACCGTGGGGACTGTAGTAGTCCTTCTCTTCTGAGAACCAGGTATATCCACTACATGATGTTATGATGTGGAATACCAATAACTGAAAATCACAAAACCTTGACAGGTCTCAATTTCACATGATACAGTGTTAGAATTCAAGTTTAAAATTCTATCTTCAACTGGTCTAATCTTCCTTCCCTCAAACCTCCCAGCAGGTTATTCCCTAAAAGAAGCGAAGCGTGGTCCAGACCAGCAACAAAGCCGTGAAGGGTCTGGAGGACAAGTCTTATGAGGAGTGGCTGCGGAAACTGTGATTGTTTAGTCTGGAGAAGAGGAGGCTCAGGGGAGACCTCATCGCTCTCTACAACTGCCTGAAAGGAGGTTGTGGCGAAGTGGAAGTCGGCCTCTTCTCCCATGTAACTAGTGATAGGACTAGAGGGAATGGCCTCAAGTTGCTCCAGGGGAGATTCAGCTTGGATGTTAGGAAATACTACTTCTCCAAAGGAGTGGTCAGGCACTGGAATCTCCCTTCAACTTTTCTTTAATTAAAAATATATTAATGATGTATCTGATAATCACTCTGATTTCCATTACACAAAGCAGAAGACTGAATACTCAGGCTTCCACCTGAAAGATCATGGACCCAACATGCTAACTCTTTAAAGACTATAAGTGCTAATTTGTATTATTAACATATTGCAAAAGACCTTGTTGCTTAGATCATTACTGCTGTCATCTACGCCAGTCTGGTTAAGCTTTCATAGTTAGCTATACTAGCGTGTGTTAAATGATAGATCTTTACTACGCTGAGTAATAAAGTGACTGGAATATTGCAAGGACAAGTAAAAAGATACGGAGGCTCTTTGTGGCTTTTTCTAGGGCTAAGACCTTGTAACACAAATAGCTCTCTCTACAGGAACTGTAACTACAACCAAACTGAAGTTGAAAGATGCTGAAAGGGCGTGCAAGAATTAATGTTGTTTTTTTTCTCTTGATAGTTACTGAATGCTGAAGTTGTCAGAGCATAATTGAATCATTGATAGCAGCACTTCACATTTATATCTAACAGAAAACTCAATAATTAAGATTTCAGTTTATGAATGGTGTAGCAAAAAGGTGGTTGGATGGTTGCATTACAATCCACAGTTTGAAAAGGCTACCTTCCCAAGTTTATTTAGCTTCCGTTCATAAGATGAAAAAAATCATTCTTTGCCAGCATATCAGAGTTCAAAATTAGAATTTAAGATTTTAATACTCCTCTGAAACATTCTTAAGTGAGGGACTATTTTTCACTTGAAGACATTACAGAGCCATATGAAACAATTTGCACAGTTCATCACTCAGGTAACAAGTTCCTAAAAATGGAAGAAGTTCATTTTTTCAACAGATGCTCTGCCAAATACAGCTTTTGCCCTGCTATCATTCTCCTGTCCACATTTGAAGGTTTCTTTAACTTTTTGCTCCCAATTGCTCCAAGACAACTTTTCTGACATCTCTGTTCCTCTTCCTGTTGTACACTTCAATTGCTCAGCTGAGGCTTTCAAGTCTGAAATACTTTTGTATCTGGTTTAGTTGTTTGTGGAGCACAGTTTAAGAGATAGGAATGGAACATAAGAATTAATACGTAGAAATAGCCATGTTTTTGACAGTAGGTGGAAAGGGCTGGGAGAGTACACACAGCACTCCATTAATTCAACTTGACTTGTGCCATCCTGCGTTTTGCTGGAATTCTTTTTAAGAATTGGAATTTCCTTTGGAAGAGCTTGCAGGTGGCTTAGTGCACACTAGTTGACAATACTACTTCAGACCTTTTCTGTTTACTGAAACTGCTTGCCAGTTTGCAAGTGATTTGCAATTCTTTCCACAACTGAGAATGCCTGGTGCAGTCTATTACATATGGGAATATACTGACATGGCTTTCACTAGAAAATTTTTTATAAAGGACAGCACAATACTTTGTTTTGTTGATTTCAAAACAATCCATTGGACACATAGGATCCTTGTGTACATCTTGGTTTGTATTTTTCTGCCATCTGTGTGAAAGATACTTATTTTGGCTAAATGCCACAATCAATCCATACCTGTTCATTAATTTGGCAATTTCAAACTTGACATGCTACACAAGATTTGATGAAAAAATATTTGATTAAAAAAATAGAAAGACAAAATATAAGGGTAATTCCAAGAGTGCTCATTGAAAGTTGAAAGTTTCTACTTATTTAGTTTTTTCAGTAGTATATAGGTTTCTGCACAGAGACACTGTTGTACTTCTTCAGCTACTGAGACAACAAAAGCAGTCATATCCTAAGCACTGACCTGTTAATAATGAAATAATTTACATCCACCTGAAGAGAAGAATAAACTATACTAGTGAAAGAAAGTGTTTATGTTCCCAAAAGTCGCTGGATTGATGTAACTTCCTACATAGTTCTAATAACATTGCCATCATACTGGCTCAGCCCTGAAGTTGCACTGAAAGTTATTATCAAATAGTACCTTAATTATTCAAATCAACAACAGAATTAATGGGTTTGATGTATCAGCTATTCAATAAAAACTGGAGCCAGGTCAACAGAGATACACCATTCCTCCCAACATTAAAATCTGAGAAACTGTATATAAAGCATGGATGGTGAAAGAGAAAGCCTTGCTACTGTCTGTTGTTAACATGTTATTGTTATGGACCTCAGCACTGACATTTAATTAAACACATTCAAACTGATAGTCCCACAAGAGGGGCAGCACGTAGCCAATTTTAAGAGAGGACTTAATTTTTATGCCTAATCTATTATTTCGTTATTATTTACAATTCCTTCATTGTAGAGTGCTGCTGGTAATTAAACCATTATCTACATGTCCCTCAAAAATTGATGTTTTTATCTCCTCTTGAATTAATTTTTATAATACATAGTAATTATAAAGAGTAGGCTGCAGTCCAGACAAAGCCAGTCAAATTCAAATTTAGATTAAATAACAGCAAATTACAGCTAACAGTGCAGTGCTGCACTGCTAAGAAAGTCAGGCTCCACTGAAAGTAGAGCAGACCGTTTATACAGACCTACCAGATGGTGATCTAAGTATAGCTGAGAGCTATAGTACCTGACAGAGGAGTAGGCAATTCCTTAGATTTTTAATGGTTTTTTCTATCTTCCTACTTTTTCATGTAACTCTCAACTTATATTTACAATTAATATTTCTCACTTAAGAAAAAATCTTTTGCACTAGAATCAACAGTATTCCTTATCTTGCAGGTATTCAGGTACCACTGCAGACAGGTTACAGCATTAGCAAAGTTTCCAGAATCAAGTTTAACTGTTGGCAGAGAACACATCATCACCACTTGAAACTGAAGGTTAGAAATGTACTTCAGGAAGCTTCACTTCCTTAGGATACATTGGTGGATAATTTTTTCCACCCATATACAGGGACGTAAAGTAGAAGTCAGTGAGGAAATCTATGCTGCATGAACTTTGCTACAGTGGTTCACTTGGTTTCAGTGAATTTGAATGGAATTTTGGCTGCATTATATTTGAAAATTGCATTTATCTGTAGTGTATCTATATGACAAGGAAATTACAGCTATTATAATCAATTACTTAGCATAGTTCTGCACTGGTATCAAAGTATGAAAGCTCATGAAGATTTTCTTCTTCCTCCAAGATGCTTATTTTGGTAAACTTATTTCCTGAAGTGTAGGCCATTCATGCAGAAACTCTACTCTAAAAGTATCTAAATATGAAAAGAAAACATTTTTTCATTTCTGTTAAAGGAATATGTTATTGAAGTGTAGCTGATGCCAAATACTTCTCTACATCCGATTTATTAGTAGGGTTTTTGTATGTATTCTTTGGAATACAGAATACATTTATGAAAATTAAATTGGATTTGGTGTGGCTCCAAAGACGTTTCATACCACATACAATTACTATATAGCATTAAAACAAAGATCTTCAAAGGCATTTTGGTCCGATGAAAAAAAAAAAAATAGAACACGATCAGTGGTAAAGTTTCTACGATAGTAGAAAATGCAGATTTAAGGCATTTAAAATAGTATTCCTGAAGTCAGCTCTTCACTTATAAAGGGCATCGCCAACATGCTTAATTTGACAGACAAAGGAGTAACTGAGAACATCATTACTACATTGTTTACAGGAATCTGTTTGTTTGATGTATCGATTTAAGCATAATCCAACTACTTAAAACAGTAAGTACAGAGATCAGTATTTAAATAAGTTCATGTCAGGAAAGCACCATAATGTCCTTGCTGCCTATTGCAACCACCCACAGCACCAATGGCAGCAAAGCACCCTGACACAGATCTCAGCTGCAGCACCAGCACGCTGAACCACACGCTAGCAGGGTTAACTAGCAACACCAAACTCCAAGTTGCCACAATTTTATCATTAGCAGTAGATATGAGAACCTAGATTTGCCCATTTTGCTGTAGTAACGCTCTTCTCTTGAAGTTTAATAACAAAAATACGTCCTTGCTTTGCATACAGAAACTAAGAGCTGCTTCTTGGCTTTATCAGTTGGTCTGAATATTCAGGATTTCGACGGCATGGGGAGTGGGAAAAGGATATTTACACAACATAGCTTTAGGCACTTGGTGTACTTCCTTCCCCCTCCTTGTCTCCAGTGTCTGCCAGGTTTACATTTGCTGTGACCATAGCACTCCTGTCTCCTCTGAGAACAAAACACCAGAAGCAGCCTATCACCTCTGGCTTTCTGATAAGCTGCAAGGAAATAGGTCTTAAATTCACATGACAGGTACTCAGCTAATCATTTTTACTAAATGATATTGCTATTGTGCATATTAAATAGGGAAAAACTATTTGTGTGTACAAACAGCGATACATCTACTTCAAGTCCTCTACAGAGAAATACTTTTAAGGCTAATTCTGATTTACTCTATCAATCCTTTCCCCACTTATGCAAGAATATGATGTAAGCCTACATCAACAGTTCAGGTGAAATAACAACTGAAGAGAAGTGTTATCAGAGAACACCATCTGATTTTCAGCTATACAAAGAATTTATCTACAAAAAGCCATCAGCGTCTTCAAAACTATCACTGAGATGGGGGATATTAATATCACACCTGGAAGATGGGCATGGTCAGATTAGCAACCATTAACAAAGACATCAGAGTTTATAAATATCTTTCTTTCCCCGAATTTCCTAGACTTTCAATTATGGTTCACATAGTACACACCTGAGGCTTCCTCACCTTGTTCTGAGAAGCACAGGGGCATGTCATGGGTAAGCATCTCTGGGTGCCCCTTCTTGAGTAGGGGGTTGGAGGGGTTAGGTCAAAGAGCCTGCAGAGTCCCTTACCACCCTCACCTTTCTGTGCTCCTTGGATATGGAGGCATCTCTCCACTCTGGTAGATAGGAAATTTAAACTGAACTGGAATGAGACTGGTGTTTTGAAAGCAACGTTCTAAAATAGCACACTTAAATGAAATGCAGGTGTTCTGCATATGTAGGAGCATTATACAATGGGACATGGTTCTTCTGAAAGATGTGCTCCATACTTAAAGGGAGCATGTAAATAGGAGGGAGACCAACTTTGTACATGCTCTGATAGTGATAGGACAAGGGTTTCAAACAAAAAGAGGGGATATTTAGATTAGATGTTAGGAGGAAATCCTTTACCCGTGGGGTGGTGAGGCACTGGCATGGGCTGCTCAGAGAAGTTGTGGATGCCCCCTCCTCGGAGGCGTTCAAGGCCGGGTTTGATGGAGGCCTGGGCTGGTGGGTGGCAACTGCCCATAGCAGGGGGTTGGAACTGAGTGAACTTTAAGGTTGCTTCCAACAAGCCATTCTACAATTCTATGTTATACCATCATATGTGGGATTATTAATGCTGCCCACTTGGACATAAGAAAAGATGAAAATACGAACAGTAATAAAACCAAAACTTCTAATTCTTGACTGGTGAAAATGTGCAGTAAATTCCATACTACAAGTTTAATACAATTCTATGTTACGACATTTCACTTATACTCTTAATATATTTCATTCATTTTTCCTACATAGTTCATTTATCTTAAATGAAGTCTTTTGTAGTTAAAGAAAAGCTGAAAGGCAACTGATAGCAACTACTTACTTGGTGCATTTGAAAATGACTGTTACACAACCTGTGACCACTGTTAGATTGTTTGTCTGCATTTCTCTACAGAATTTGCAATTTTAATGAAAAATGAAGAGACATATTTAGAATTTCCTTATTTCACTTGAACAATACAATAATTCCTATTACGCTAAGTATTTACATAGAATTCTGTTCTTAATTGTGATAATTTCCAGAATGTATGGTAGTAGAGAACCTTAATACGTAACACTTTCCTCAGTTGTTCTCAGCGTAGGAGTTGCAATTTTCAGGCCAAAAGCACAGCTTAAATTCAAACAGGATAAGACTTGGTGTACTTAATTAGAAGTATGGAAATCAATGGAAAGAAAGGACCAGTTAAGCCTTTCTAAAACCAGGTACTCATTTAATTCCAGGCTTGATTGATTCTTCCTTCCTTCCTTCCTTCCTTCCTTCCTTCCTTCCTTTCTATCATTCGGATAATTTGACTGCCACAAGGAAGCAGCTGTGGGTGTTCTGTGTAGTCCCATAACGATGCTGAGCTCTTAGATCTTTTTCCGTAAGATTTAGAATCTGAGATGGGTTATGGAAAGTAGAATTTATCCTTGCATAATGACTCCCCCAGATTACTTGGACAGAATGCATTATTTCCCAGTTTGTTTCTCTTCTTCACCACTGGTGTAATTTATATCTAAATTATTGTATTAACATGTTTCAAGACTAAAAGTCTTTACTATTTATAGAAATGCATATTAGGGTATAAATATTTCTTCAAGTTTGGCAAAACTACAGGGGGAAAAGAATCAGCAGAAAAATACTGGAAGAGGAGATTGAAACAGAGAAAGCAGATTAGATCATTCACTGGAGTAATCTTTCACAGTGCGGGATACCTGCTGCAAGCAGACAAGGAATATGGGCACAGCCTCTGCTATGTGGAAACTCCTTAACTCTAAGAAATAGAATTTGTGCGGAAAATACCATTTGTAATAGCACTGTTACATTGTGCACTTCAGGACTGCTGCTTAAAAAAAATTTAACAGCTTATTTTTACTGCCATCTGTCTTTGCAGGAAAGCAGAGACCAGTTTGTGAAGACAAAACCTCTCCAGCACAAGCATTTCTTATGGGTGAATGAGGAACATTCACCTCAGTGGTCTGTTTTTTTTCTAGAGACAGAATAACTAAGTCTTTTGTACACCGGTGGCAAGTTTCTTTGGGAAGATATATTAGAACATTATCATCAATAACATTTGTAATCAATAAATCATACCAGATGAAATAAGAAGCACTCAATATTTGAACCTTTTATCATTTTGGCTCCTTCAACTGCAATTTTTCTTTAAAATGATCAATTTTATTAAGTTTGTGCTAAAGAAAATAGAAATTCTCAATAGAAGGACCACTAGCTGAATGAAATTCATATGAATTCACTAGTAAAATATACAGTTTTAAATCCTCTAAACTTTACAATAAAAATTCCATCACTGAATCAAAGTAAAAGTTAGATTTGTTTTGGTGCCAATCCTGTGTTAGGAATGGTTTGTAAAACAAATAATCAAAGTCAGATATAAAAACATACAGCTCTCCCTTCTGAAATTCCTATCTGTTAGGAAGGTAAGGAAGCCAAAGCTCTGTCTGATCCTCTTTGCATGGTTTTGCCAAGGAAGCAGTATACAATGTCTGTTGACTCAAATATGCAGGAGTAGGAAGTCTAATTAGTCTGCAAAGAGATGGTTATTCCTTTGTAGTCTAATTGATGCTGGATATCCTTCAACATACTAATACACTCCCATTTTTAACAGAAGAAGGCTGCTTTGTAAAGCTCTGGCATGCTTACACCCTATTCCTTTTGTAATGCATTGTGTACTGTGGTTGGAAGTACCACTCTTGGCTATCAGTCACAGCAGCTTCCGAGACAAAATTAGTACATATTTGAATATTATTTTGTTTTAAAATATTGCTCCTATTTGATGGACATTAGTTACAAACTCAGGAAGAAAAAAGTAACACACATTTGAATAGATAAATCCCCAACAAAGAAAATTGGCAGCACGTATGCAAGATAACGACAGCCAGAGTGACGTGAAGCTTAGAGATGCTGCTTCTAGCACTCCACCCCCAGATAACCTGAGTTAGTACCCTAAGGTTTTGTTATCCAAGAACCTTCCAAAACATAATGAAAAACTTTATTAAAATGGTATCTGCACTGCAAAATACTGACCAAAGTCTCTCTTTCCCCTTAAACTAATCTTCATATACAGGATTTTCTTTTTGGCAAGTCTAGCCAATTTTCACATCCAAACCCGTAATTAAAGAAAATAAACGGAGATGTATCATGTTAAGAAATAATACACTCAAAACCATAATGGAAAACACCCAAAAAGACCCCAGCATTTGCCAATGTGGAATAAAGCTATATCCAGAAACTCATGGAAATATAACACTGACACAATTTTTTCCTCCCAGTTTAATAATCGCTTGCTTTGTATAAGATGCTCAAGAAAAACACACTCATGATTATCTATAAGAAGAACAACAAAAAAAAAATCATTGGTTAGACTACTGACTTTTAGGAGAGTTTGCAAGGTATAGAAATAAGTGTATCTTTCCATCCAGGCCTAGGATACTTCGAACAAAAACGTGAATCTAGAATAAAATGTGAGAAGTTGTGGAAATCTGTGTTGGCAAACTATACCCCAGAAGATAACAAAAAGAATTTCTATAGCATGCTGAGAACTTTATGGCACAGGCAGAAAACTGCAGTCTCCAGGAAGCATTCAGAATGGGTTATGCCAGATGATAACTAGGAGTTCTGTTCCTAAGAAAATACTGAAAGCTGCAGATGAAGGAATGAAAATATCTGACAAATGTGACATAAAAGCCTTCATAGTTCATTCTATATCATGTCTTCCACAGACTCTAGCACTGCACAGCAAATGGACAAAATAATGTTACACACTGATGAAATTGTTTGTTTAAACTTAGAACCTACGTTAAACTTTAAGTGCAGTTCAGCAGTTGAAATATTCTGATCCAAGTAAGCACTAAAACCCTGAACTGTTTTTAAAGAGTATTTTTCTGTTTTTATCATCATTTCTTCCACTTAGAGGAATCTGGATGTAGGTTCTCCTGCATCCTCAGACTGTTTCCTCCCTCTGCCCTTGGAGGTTTTCCCCACTTCTCCTTTACATACTCTGCAATAATATGTCACCAAATAATATGATGTCTCTAATAACCTACTGTCCCTGTACAATTACAAGGAGTCATGGAAATCATGTTGAAGCTATGCGTAAAATGACATACAGATGTAAAAGCATGCTCTACCTTGGGAGAATAAAGGAGGCCATTTACCAGCAACTCATACTTTTTAGATCATAACATCAATAATAATAATAAAGAAGCTATGGACTAAAGTACCTACCATTACTGTTGGGTTTTCTTTTAAAATGTTTTTGTGATTTGCTCATGATTCATGGCAGCTCCAGCAAACACGGTGGCTGTATACATGAAACAGTAATTGAAAGCAGTCAGAGAGAGAAGTAAACAGATTAAAAAGAATATAGTTATTTTTGCACATGAATATTCTTATTGAGTAATTTTCTCCCACAGAAATCTACATGCCTATTTAACGTTCTAATTTTGTCCCCTGGAGAATGCTAATTTCATCATCTTAGTGGAAGATCTCTATAGGACTAGATTCCTCCTCTGATAAGCAGAAAACTTGACATCTAGACACTAAATTTGATATGATGGAATCAGACATTACTAAACTAGAGGCCAATGTTCATATGCTGAATTTTATTAACTTTCTTTCCATGTACAATCTGTCCAGGTCATTTTTTTCCCTCTTTGCTCATTTTGATGACACAAATCAAAATTTGCAGTGATGGGGAAAAGAAGAACTAGAGAAGTCTTTGCATTCATCAGCTGAAGACTTGCAATGGATTCCAGGATTTAATGTGATCATGGAGCATGTGGGCTTTTCCACAAATCCCAAAATGCAAGTTATGATTTGCCATTTGGTGGCAAGCTTACCATTTAAACAAGTATCTGATAAAAATGCATGTGCTAACTTTTAAAGCCATACTTTCCAAGTGTGAAGTATGTTAAAAGTCTAGGAGACACAAAACAAACTTGCATCAACATTCCCCAAATTTTTACTTTGTCTCTATGTGATCTAAAACAGTTTTAAGAACAACAGTAATTAGTTGAACACTTTAACTTAGTGGATACAAGATGTCTGTGCAAATCTCTCTTCCTGGAGAATCAAATGAATCTGTGGTGCAAAGAAAGAGATAATGTAGCTGTGGAGGTTTCCTTTACCACTTCTAATTTCTTATGCATTTTACTGTCCTGAGAGTTCAAACACATAAAATCTCTGCTTTCAATTGTATCTAGCCAGAGGGAAATGTAAATTACATTAAAACTACATCAAAAACTATATTAGAAATCATAGTTTGAAAACTATTAAAAATTATTATTTTGTTTACACTTAGCATAATTAAACACATATTCATCATACTAAGATACCCACATGTACTCCAACCCCCCACTGCAATAAGGATGCCATCAGTTCAGTTTCCAACATACGTTTTACTTCAGAATCTAGGTTCAGTTTTCTTTCTTCCATCCTCTTCTGTGTAGAAGTTTCTGTGCAGGATGTGCTTTCAAAAATGAAGTCCTTTCACTGGACACTGACCAGAGCAGAGTTGGAATGAGTGTAAATATGAAGGTCTAAATTTTTGATTATTTTTCTATATTCTATAATTCTATTATTCTATTTTTTTCTATATTCTATAATTCTATTTTCTATATTCTAAAAATATATTCTATATTTTTGATTTGCAATACATTTGCAATTTATGTTGCGTCTTCAGCAACGGTACCTTTTACGGGCATTTTAGTGATAGAAGGTGCCATAAAATCTTGTTTGAAAGACATTAGTTACCATAACTATTTTCCTCTAAAATGTATTCCTACACATACAACAGTGTTAGCTAGTGAATTTATTTTTTCAACCATCTTTTTCTACTTTACAATTTCACATTTCTAGAGGTATCTGCCCCATCATCATGCGTATTTTTGTCTCTTCACATGTTACCTCATCACAGTCTCCTGGAAGGACCTCTGCACCAAAATTGCCCATTTCTTGCAGACACAGACTAGAGGATAACTTGAATGAGTTTATCCTGTGAACATAAAGAAGATGAAGCCAATACAGCATTCACTGAATTCTGTGAATATGCTTAAGGATTAGGACAGATAATGCTTTCACTTGAAACTATGGAATCCATGTTCAGAAAACAAAAACAGTGAATCTGTGAAGTAACGTAACTCCTTAAAGAGTGTAGAACAGCAGGTTTGTACCCCAGAGCTTGACTCTTTCCTGCTCTCCCAGCTGCATGGAGAACTAGTATAAAAAGAATTTTTTGAAGAGGAAGAGGGGGGACAGAACAGCCCTTTGTCAAAAGACTGGTAAATAAAAAGCACAAAAACAAGAGTAAGAAGCAGTAAGGTTCAACTTTTCAACAGAGGAAAGAACCATCACCAAATGCTTCAGGCATAGTAGGAGAGAATATGCAGATCCCTGCCTCTACAACCACCAGCTGCACCTCAGCTTCCGTATTGAATGCTTGAGGTGTTTGGTACGTTGGGTGACTCCAAGGAAAGAAAAGAGGATCTCTGAGTCTATGAAGAGGACACTAAACTGGAATGATCCTTATCAGTGCTTACACTGAGAAATCAGAATCACTGAAGATGACATCAGTGACTACCAAAAAATATGTTTTAATGGTTTAAGACTGGCCTATGATATACTCATCTTTGATGACAAAAAACAATCGTAAATTCCCTTTCTCCCAGGCACATTCTGATTCTATAAGCAAGTCTAATGAGATAATGGGTGCCTAATGGGAGGAGTTCTAGAAAATAAACAAAACAAGAGTCCAAATGTGGTGAAGAAAACCTGTTTCATAATTCTGAGTGCGTCTGAGATGTTGATGACAGCTGTTGATGACCAGCTGTCAAACACTGGAGAAAATTAGCAACTAAAGTGAGATTAAGAAAATGAGACCAATCATAGTACAGAGAACGAAGAATTTGGATGGTATTCTACAAAAGGATTTCAAAACACTTCCTTTGCTGCTAGAATATGGAACATCAGAATTCATATTTGTACCTCTGTGGAGGCTCCTATATGGAATATACAAGAAGTAGCACATGTGGGATTTTAGGAATATGAGGGCAAGGGAGTACAGCATACAGAACAGACAGATTATTTTTGAGAGTGAAGATAAAACCCCTAGAGACAAAAGTTTTCAAGTAACTACCCACATCAAAATGGAAAATTCACTGTACAGGTGCCAAACATGGTTTCCTTCAATGGATAATTCTTCACAAGATTTTCTTCAGGAATCAAGACAGACACAGCAGATATGCATGGTCCCTTGTATCCTCCTGGGAGATCCAGAGAGTTATGTGACAATAGCTGTGTGCCACTAACCTATCAGAATCCTGGAAGAAATTATTTACCAACTCTGGCAAATGCTGTCAAATTAACCATTTTCTGTTATAAACAAAGCCACATTGTTCTCGTTTGATCACACTCTAAAAGAGTGTGATCCAGTAGGATCCAGAGGCTCCAGTAGACACAGTAGCAACTGAGTTTGTTCACATGAACAAGCTTCTTCTGCAGCACTTTGCACTTTCTGTCAAACTTTCTAGATTTCAGCTTAATACTAAGTATTTTTATTTCATAGAATTTCATAGAATTAGCTAGGTTGGAAAAGACCTACAAGATCACCTAGTCCAACCATCCACCTACCACCAACATAACCACACTAAACCAGGTCTCTCAACGCTATATCTAAACGTTTCTTGAACATCTCCAGGGACGGTGACTCAACCACCTCCCTGGGCAGCCTGTTCCAGTGTCTGACCACTCTTTCAGAAAAGTAGTATTTCCTAATGTCCAGCCTAAATCTCCCCTGGCGCAACTTGAAGCCATTCCCCCTCGTCCTGTCACTAGTTATAAGAGAGAAGAGGCTGACCCCCAGCTCACTACAACTTCCCTTCAGGTAGTTATAGAGAGCGATGAGGTCTCCCCTGAGCCTCCTCTTCTCCAGACTGAACAATCCCAGCTCCCTCAGCCGCTCCTCATAAGGCCTGTGCTCCAAACCCCTCACCAGCTTCGTCGCCCTCCTCTGAACACGCTCCAGGGCCTCAATGTCTTTTTTACAGTGAGGGGCCCAAAACTGGACACAGTACTCGAGGTGGGGCCTCACTAGGGCTGAGTACAGAGGGAGAATGACTTCCCTACTCCTACTGGCAACACTATTTCTGATACAAGCCAGGATGCCATTGGCCTTCTTGGCCACCTGGGCACACTGCTGGCTCATGCTCAGCCGAGCGTCGACTAATACCCCTAGGTCCGTTTCCTCCATACAACTTTCCAGCCATTCTGCCCCAAGCCTGTAGTGTTGCCTGGGGTTGTTGTGGCCAAAGTGCAGGACCCGGCACTTGGTCTTGTTGAACCTCATCCCGTTGGCTTCAGCCCAGAGATCCAGCCTGTCCAGATCTCTCTGTAGGGCCTCTCTACCCCCAGGCAGATCGACACTTCCCGCCAGCTTGGTGTCGTCTGCAAACTTACTGAGGGTGCTCTCAATGCCCTCATCCAGGTCATCAATAAAGATATTGAAGAGGACAGGCCCCAGCACCGACCCCTGGGGAACACCACTCGTGACTGGTCGCCAGCTGGATTTAACTCCATTAACCACCACTCTCTGGGCTCGGCCCTCTAGCCAGCTCCTTACCCAGAAAAGGGTGTACCTGTCCAAGCCACAGGCTGCCAGTTTCTCCAGGAGAAACCAACCAATTTTGAACCAACTGAAAGTGAGTGGCAGTCATTAAGATATTTGTTTTGAAGTGATGTTGGAGGAATCTAGCAAGGTGTAGATGGATTAAATATATTTTCCTGGCAAAGTACTAGGTGCCTGCCAAAACCTCAGGAAACTACTTCAAATCAAAAGCTTAATAGACAAAGAATTTCAGATCTTCTCAGGTCTTCTCTAGAGTGTCCTACAAAGATCTTTCAAACAGAAGGCTGTTTTCTGGAAAACTCAAAACTCCTAGCCTGTTTTCCATTTCTCTATTCTAAAGGTTTTTAAATGAAAGAGCTTTAAAATCGGAAGGCATAAACAGATGTTTTCTTTTCATAGCTCAAGAGACTCCACATTTTGCATAGCTGAGGACTCAAAAGACAGTGCTGACTGAAGATCAAGAAATTTCTAGTCAGGAGACTAACAACTCTTGTTATTGAGAGGGAACAATTGTAGAAAATCATTTCTCTTATTATACCATCTAAGACTGGAGCTATAGAACAAATAAAAACATAGGAGCTGTTCTGAGGCTTGCTCCTAAAATTTGCATGGTGCAGATATTTGTGGCAGCATCTGTGTCTACAATGACTTAGAAAGGCTCATCAAAGCAGTCGGAATAGGAAAGATGATCTCGGAAAAGATGAACCGTGACAGAGGAAGAAACTGTGCAGCCGGGACTAGATTTCTGTAGAGAGTAGTCTTGATAGATATTTCCCTGGTCAGATTCTGAAGAAATTTGCAGAGCCTAGAAATGAAGCTGCAGGATGTTTAGCGTACTCCAATGTGTTTAGGTTCTATGAGCTTTGTGATTTGATCAAATATGCACGGTTCAGGAAACTCATCTACGTTTACAATCATTTACAAACAGATTGCTTCCCAAAAAGTTGACTGAGCAGTAACAAATATTGCAGTCAATATGAAAAGTGGCTGTAAAAATGAACTTTCACATTTCACACTGTATCTCATGTAAGTTGCAACAAGAGATGACTAGTGAGCACAACAAAGAGACTGTGTGAGAAAGCTAATCTAGAACAGTTTGGGTTGGGAGGGACCTTTAAAATCATCCAGTTCCATGAGAGAGCCTCAGCTCTCTCAGCCTGTCCTTGTCGGGGAGGTGCACCAGCCCTGTGATCATCTTTGTGGCCCTCCTCTGGACCTACTCCAACAGCTCCATGTCCTTCTTGCACTGGGGGCTCCAGAACTGGACACAAGAGAGAGCTTCAACAATAGTCTGTTCAAGAGGCTGATGTTCTGACTTAGGTAGTTGAGAGTGAACAAGAACAGAAGTTACCCTCTTTTATATGACCATCTCTACACATGGCAGGGCATTTATTTGTAGGGTTTATGCATGTTCCCGCAGATGTTGCTGAGAATAAAAACTTCTTACTTAATAGGAGCTGTATTTAGACATAACTGTACCACAACTGTACCATAAAACATACAAAAAATACATCAAGAGAATACTGTCCTTTTCAGCATATCTAGTGTAAACAGGTTCACAAAGATTTATCATTATTGTTTTGTATATGGTCTACATAAAATCTCAGAATTTCCAAACAGAAAACGTAAGTGGAAAAGAGCTGAATTCTGTCTCAAAGTCTGTCGATAAAAAAGATTATGAGATTAGAACACACACACTGGGAGAACTAGCAGTATACCAGACTTGGCTCCATTAAAACTGTTGCAATTGTCTCAACTATATTTTACTGATCAAGCAGTGTGCCTCTTGCTAAAGCTTTGAACTGAAACACTTATGTACATGAATACTTTTACTGCTTCAATAGGACCATTCACATGGGTGAAGTTACTCTTGCAAGTAAAGAGAAGGAAAAAGGTCAGATGACTGCAAAGCTTCTATTATGAAAGAGTTGCTGAATTGCAGTGATCACAAGCACCTGCATGCTTGTTTTACAAATACAGATTTAATATCTATACTGAGTAAGATGTTTCTCCTAAGACTGTGCTGATACACTTGATTAACTTCAGCAAAAAAAGAAATAATCTTTTTTTTTTTTTCTTCTTAAACACAGCTTACAGGCATTTTTAAAATGTGGAGTAGTTCCTGCAAAGTCGCGTCCACAACAACAGATATGGCCTCTGTCTTAAGCAGCACCATATCTTGGCAATATAACTATGCATCTGAATTTTTCATAAGAGTCTCATATTGCAAGTTTAGAAGGTATCTACACTCAGAAACATACTTAAATAACCAGTATCACAGGTTTTTTTTTTTTTTTTTTCCACTATTACAGGGAAATATACACTAGGCAGTAAATTCATACAGTGCATTAAGATTTCTTCATTCTGCACTCACTATAAACGAGAAAGTGCTTCCAAAGCACTGTAACAAATTTCATAAAACCTTATTAAGACAAAATGATGTATCAGGAAGACATTGGGAGAAATCAGGTCACCACTACACCTCACATTTTTTCTTTTTTAATGGGAAGATTTCTAGGTATTTTGTATGATGGGTCATAACTCAAGCAGCCAGAAAAACTTTCTTAAAAGCTCAGTGACTTACAAATTGAAACTCCAGCTTCATGTCAATCTTGTTATGTGATCTCAATCTATACATTTAACAGGATGTCTTGAAATATATTAATGCTTTGGCCCTAATGCCTTCAGAAAGCCATTCCATAACTAGACTGAGTCTATTTGCAATATATAGCAATTTCCATTTCCTTTATCATCACAGTATCTCTTCCTTGCATTTCTTACTAGTTAACAGGTTCCATCAACAATGATCAGAATCAAACCTGGCATTTTAAAGAACTTAACTTTTCAAACTGAAACAATTTCACCTAATGCATCTACTCAAGATCAAAATGCAAGTAAAACATCCTGATCGTTTAAGAACTGTTAAGCATAATGAAGTTTACTGTACCGATGGTTTGACTGAGCAAGGAAAAGTTGACGATTTCACCAGCCTCGTAGATGGAGGTCTCAGAACTCCAAGAGATCCATTTGTTGAGCTCTGACTGGAGATACGGCCCTGAGAAAAGTTAATTATCACACATCCTTCTGAAAATAGTGCTCCCGAAGGTCTTAAGCTCACGAGAAAAGTACCATTCCTGCATTTTCTCTATAGCCCACATCAGGTGAAAACCCAGATCTGTTAACCTTCCCAAATTACATGAGAAAGTCTAAACATGCGGGCTATCACTGATACTTAGCACAGCATCCAAGCACAACAACCTCCCTTCTAGCTAAGGGAAACCACAGAATAAAAATAGTGGATGGGGGGAGAAAAACCAAAAGAGAAAGGAAAGTACAAAATCAGGAGACAACATTTTAAGAACTAACCTGGATTGCTTCAGGTCTCTGTTGTTGATACATCATTTTTGAATGGGGCCACTCCAACCCTATTTTAATAATAAATAAATATGACTTATTTTAAATGAGTGCATAGGTCGCAAGGATGAGAAGATCTACTCTTCTCCATTTTCAGCATGTTGAATTTATTTTTATTTTACAGCTGTCCTTGGTCTCTTTGATCATTTCCTCAATGAGTGCAGTAACTTAAATTCCCTCCCATGCTACTGTACTAAAAAAAAATTTAAAAAATAGTTCTTCTTGCGCTTCACCCTGTCTTCTGTAAACATCTGCCTTCTCCAGCTTACATCCCATCTCTTCTAAGGCTGTAAGAAACTTCACTGCAGTCACTGCTAATGCTCCCATCCCATATGGGATTCTAATTATCTCTTTGATTCTCTTCTCCAATCATTTCTGTGTCCTCTCCCATTTTGTGGAGAGTGACTTCTTTTTTTTCCCCAGCATATGCCTCCACCCTTTTTCAAGTTTGTTTTCAATGCTCCTATTTAACAAAGTTCCTATTCCGAGATCATTTAAAGCATTATATTCAGAACCATCGTTATCACCAGACCACTACAATGCTCTCGCAAGCCAAAAAGAGCTCCGCTGGAAACAAAGGATTCTTTTCTGGTTGACAGTGAAATTTATTATGCAAACTCATGTCTCCTTCAATTCTCCTGTAAGCAAGCACTGGAAGGGGGCAATGTAATAAGAAGGCAGCATCACTGCTTTTCACACTGAACTTGATTAAAAAAATCAACATTAAAAAAATTGGTTGTGAAAAACAGTTGCTGTAACAGCAAGGTTAGAGGTTCAGAAGCTTAGAACCAAACTTCAGGTTTTCCAAGTCCAGGCATCCAGGCTCAGGCTCTAATTCCATAAACTGTAAAAACCAAAGGGCCTTTTCAGAGAAAGCGAGAATAATACTGTATAAACAAGAAAACTTTGCAATCTCAACCAGAACCTTACCAAAAAAGACCTTGCAATAATGGAAGCTATCTTTGAGCTTTCATAAATCTAATTTTCTCCAAATCTGTTTTTTTTTTTTTTTTTTTTTTTTTTTTTTTTTTTAAAACCAGGCTCCTATTATACTGTTGAGAAGAAAATAAAAGATCATTCATTTGGAATACTGCACAATAAAAAGTTAACTTTTAGCACTATAGCAGTATGTTTAATGGTCAGCATTAAAAACATTTGTCAACAGTATTTATATATGTGTATCTGACATTTTCCCAATACTTTAAAACAAATAATCATAGAATCATAAAATGGCCAGGGTTGAAAAGGACCTCAAAGATCATCGAGTTTCAAACCCCCTGCTCAGTGCAGGGTCGCCAACCAGTAGACCAGGTTGCCCAGAACCACGTGGCCTTCCCCTTCTTGATGTAATAAGTTCCTCTATTAATTTCTGGTTGCTAAATATTTGTAGCACAAAATACTGTAATTAAAATTTCATCTTGGAACATGACCATTCTTAAGTCTGTGCTTCAGAAACTTTGCTTTCAATGAACAGCCATTAAAAATTTCACCTGAAATGACTTCAACCATTTAAAAAGTATACCTCCAGCATTATAAAATAGAGCTCATTTGAAAAAAATCTCAACCATTTCACGAACAGTAACCTACTTCGCAAAACATGAATCCTGAAATACAATATGGGGACCTTTCCTGCAGAAATATAAATGCATAAAGAACTGTAAGTAACAAACATTGAACAGATTTACTAAAATTCTATTTTACATAAACAGGAAACCTAAACGTGGAACATCTGACAGAAAACTTTTTTCTCCCTTGCTGTAAACAAGATCAAGACTGAGAGTTCACAATCCAAATGGGAAAGGCCAGCACGCATGTAGGTTTTAATCATCACTGAAGAAGAGAGGGCAGTTGGCTGTAGAACAGCAGAAACAGCATTCACCTTTACATACCAATGCATGTGTTGGGAACTGGCTTAAGAGGAACTATGGGTTGATACTCTATCATTCACAGTAGCTGTAAAATGTATCAGTCAACACATAGGCAAGCTCACAAGATAATTAACAATGGGGTCATAAATTACATTGCCTACCACTTTTTCCAATTTGGAATAATTACAGGCTGTCCACATACATTCTCCTCCCATTTTTAAATATATACAATATTTGAACAACTCTACAACATGGGTTGAAGTTTCAGGCTATCTGCCTGCCACATCTAAAACTATCCCAGAGGCGGTACTTAACAGAATAGAAATGTTTTGCTATCATTTACTTCAGGCATCAGTTAAGGTGATAAATACTCAGAATGTGTTGTAGCAAACATCAGCAGCTTAAATACGTGGCTTCAAACATGTTTTGGTAAGCTGTGATAAGACTTGTACATTAAAAAATAAATGGTCAAGGCAAAATAATTTTACGTAAAATATAAATTAAAATGCTAATTCAAGTATCGTGGTATCAAAGTCAGCATTTACGGTGAGTTTGATCTTACAGCATTCATGCAAATTTTACATGATCAATCTTCTTACTACTACTTCATATTCAGAAATAGTGACCGTACAGTTTCTCTAGCCAGCTACTCTTTTGACTTCTGCATAAGCACTTCCATCTCCAATCCAGTCAGAGACATGCCTATTTTTTTTAGGCTGAAGGTTATACATTTGTAAACTATCACTTATGGCTTTTTCATAGCTTACTTTTTTCCCTGATGATTCTCCAGTTTCATGGAGTTTCAACATACACATCACCAACGTACTCTTATAAATACTTATCAGCCTTCTCAGTTATGTATTTCCATTTCATATCAAGTCACCAAGAAAAAAATCAATTTTCATTGAAAAGCGTCAAATTAATACACTATTACATCACAGCTGGCTTAATATTAAGTCCAGAAGTTGTTTTAATTATTTTATAAAAAGATACAGGATACTCCCTTCTTCAGGGGCTGGGGACTGAATCTGTTATTTGTAAATAGTGGTATGATGCACCAATGAAAGCAACTTTTGATTTTTTTTTTTTTTTATAGCAATGGAATATATATGCAATGCTCTGCCTCCTTCATTCAACTGAAAGCAGCTTTTCCAATCACACTGTAACAGAATAGGAGAATCTACAAGGAAGAATTTATAGAAACTCCGTTTGATACTGAAGGATCTATCTTGCATGAAGCACTCTACAAAACAGGCTTACTGACCAGGTCTATGCAACATAATTGTCAAAAAAGTTTCAGACAGATTTATTCTAAACTTCCCAAGCCAATTAAAATCTAATCCAAATCACTATCCAGATTAGGATGCCATAAAAAAAAAAAAAAAGCCATGCCCATACTAGAAAGCAAAACACAAGTAGTATCAGAGGTGTTCTAGCTATTAAATCTTGCTTAAGTTTACATTAACAAGTTTTGCACTACCATTTTCAAACTTGCTGACAAATAGATTCAGTCAGGTAGGTTTCAATGCATGCTTATGCTTATGTTTGATTTTATTTTCCTCATCTTTTTGCTTTGAGTATCAGACACATTTCAGACGCTGCAAAAACAGTGCAGTTACAAACAACATGCATTTGATCCAGAAGCTTGGAAAGACAGACATATCAGCTAATCTGATGTTAAAAGATACTACATAAATCAGACATACTTTGTGGTGCACTCAATTACTGTGTCATGTCAGTTACAAGACTACTTAGTCTTTCTTTCAAACAGCAAGAATGAATTTTTAACAGCCAAGAGCCCTAAAATAGCAGGAGCACACTTAAAAAACACTCAGAATTCAATTTCCAAGATATTTTAATTAGTTCCCAAGTCCAAATAGCCTCCATAACATAGCAGACAGAAAGAATATTAGCTGGGAATACAAAATTCTAGATCACTAATACCAAAGATGAACCTAACAGATGAAGAACAGTCCTTTGATTCAGCCTATTAAAGAGATGAAACATCTATGAAGTAAATCTCCCTAAAAGTTCATGCTGTTTAGCATCTCTGTCTCTGGTTTCAGGATCATCTCCAGAAATATTAGTACTTTCTCTTAGTCAACCATAGATAAACAAAATTCTCTGTGTTCACGCAAAAGGATCAAGAATCGCTGATCAAGACTGCATACAGCAGTCCACACGGTTGGTGGTGGTTGGGCTGGAACGCTATCAAAATCACTCTCTCTGATGTATCAAGAAATGTTTTCAATGTATGTACTAAAATAATATACAAACATCCTAAAGTCCTGCTTAACTTTATGCCTCAGATGATACCCAAATAATTTAGGTACAGAAAAAAAGTCCTTCCCATTGTATATCTGTCAGTCTTTTTACATACTTTCTTCTCAGGAGGAAGTTGTGAATTTTGTTACCATTTTAAAGGTATTTAAACTTCTTAAATAATTGTTTGAAATAATGAAAGCAGAGCCAGAATTTTAACAGAACATTCTTACGTTCAGCCTTTTTGCAGACTCGGAATTTCCCATACTGATAATCTAAATACTGAAACATGAATTCTAACTCTTAAGCAGTGTTAACAGTACATTCTTCAGTATTTTGCTTACATCAAACCACTTCATTCATATGCCTCTAGCTCCACTGCTTTAAAAATGAAAACGGAGAGTCCTACTGACACTGAAAGAGTGATTACATTGCCATAGGTGATGAGATGGAGAACTTCTGTATATTTCCACTCCCCTAACAGGTACAGTAATAAGCTGTTAGTTCTTTAGGCAAATCACATGAATCCGTTGGATAAAGGCTTTATTCTCTGCCCGTAATCAGTAACTTGAGGGCCTTCTGTAGATTCTGCACAGCAGTGCTCACGTCTTCATATTGCAAAGCACTGCCAGCATATTTGCAGTATTTTTGAGCTCTGGCAAAATCCTCTGGAGTCAAACGGACTTCCCCTGCAAAAACATAATTATAACATTATTATGTTTTACTTACATTTGCAGTAATATTACAAAAAAGCAGGCTGATATCTGTGGTAATATTTCAAACATTACTTCTTTGCTGCTGGTATTTTAAGAAATCAGAGAACCTTTTTTTTTTTTTTTTTTAAATATAATCCAGCACCTTTCAGAAGTAAGTCAATACCTTTGAGAAAGACCTGCTCTTTAGTTAAGGTAGCAAAAAAGAACATTTTAATAATAAGTCATCTGTAATCATATAACAATCTGCAAGAAATAAGGACAGTGTTTTTTTGTGCTACAATATAATTAGTTTGCTCTCTTTTTCAGAAATAATACAATAATAGTTAGAAACTGTTCCCTCTTAACTGGAATAAAATTTCAAGACGTGGAAGCATTTCACACTGAAATGTTTTTGCACATACTATATTTCTGTTTTATCCAAGCAATGTTCATGTTCAATTTTAGGCAAGATAACTAGAAACAAGATTGATCCTGTTACATTTCCCTATTTTTTAATGTTAGAAAAAAATATTCTCATAACTAAGTATAAAACAATTTAAGTGTCATTAGAATATTTTTCTGACATAAGTTCAAACATTATGAAGTCTAATAATCACAACACATGCATTCAGTGTTTTAAAAATAGTAGGTACTTATAAAATATTTACTTCAGAATGACTTAGCTTGTAAAAGATTGATTTTAATGAAAACATTTAAATAATTATATGCAATACCATAAATGAATAGCTCTTTATTTGATTTTCCACACAGCATTTTATAAGCAGTAATGAGATGTCACAGATTGAGAACAAATGCACTTTTAAATGTACCATGGGTTTTAATATAAAATTGGTTTAAGAAATGTTTAGTTCTCTAAGTATAGCTTTCTAATCCTAAGCAAGGACATGAATATGCTTCAGTGCATTTTATAAGGTACAAATATAGTTAGCCAGATTATTTCTTTCAAGATAAAACTCTTGTTAGCAATACTGTGAGAACATTTACTGAAGTATCTGAGTTCTTATCAGGAAATATCTTTCTTATTTGCTTTTCCTTTTTCCAATCTTTTTAAATAGTAAGCAGCTTTTGAACAAATAAAATGAAAAACCTGGGAATATTATAAATTAGACTGGTTTGCTGGTTTTTAAAACAACCATACCTCAAAAAAAAGCAGGATGGTAAGTGCTTTCAAGATTAATTTTATCTTTTTTTTTTTAAATACACACTAGAAAATCATTTATTTTCCCTTCAATAAATAAATATGACCACAAAATAACTTTTGAGCATTGAGGCACATGACAACTCGGTGGGCTCGTTCTCACTGCAGTGAATATTAGTTTACTGCCAAATAAGTGAAACCACATTAAAATCTCTTAAAATACACAAACATGGGTAAATACACGTGAGGGAGTACATAAGCATGAGCACACACTTAGGTTATTTTGCAACCTAAATAAAGTCAGAGACTAAAAGCAGCTGGGGTCAATCTGTGACCACATTACTGAACATCTTTAAGAAATCCAAAAGACCAAGTTCCTCTCAAAGTGGCTTTATGCTATGATGCCAAAAGAAACTACAAAATCATTCTTTAAAACGGGGCCAAGGCATCAGTCCACTATTCAACTAATTTATTGGAAGGAAGCCTAAATTCACCAGTCTAATCTTATTTTTTCAGTATGAGCTTTACTAATGTTTTGCTGGCATAAAGATTTATTTATTATGAAATCTATTTCAAATGCTATTATGACATAACTTGAGGGGAAAAAAATAACTTCAAATTTATAAACCAAAGTTTACACAAGGTGTTGATCTTTTGATGTGTTCAGTGGCCTCAGCTCTTATTGAAGTCAGCACCTCACAAAGGATAAGTAGAATAGAAATAAAACAGCTGTTTTCTAAGATTTTCAAAATAACGCAAAATTTAACTATAATGTCTGTACTTAAATAGAAAGTATCACCTCAAAAGTTAGTAACTAACTTCAGTTCATACACTGTAAGGGTTAAACAGCTTTGCAGGAAATGAACAACACCCTGAGCGTCTCATTGGTGAAGATGAACATGTGCCAAAAACATGATCTTGCAGAGAAGGCTGGCTAATGGTATCTCTCGCTGCGCTGGGAGGATTGCCGTCAGCAGGTCAAAGGAAATGATTCTCTCCATCTACCTAATACTGGTGAGGCTATATTGGAATACTGTGTCCAATTCTGGGCTCCCCAGCACAAAGTGAGACATGGAGCTAATGGAGAGTACAGTGGCGGGTCATGAAACTGATTATGAGACTGGAGCATCTTTCATACACGGAAAGGCTGAGAGAGATGGGACTCTTCAGCCCAGAGAAGAAATGGCTCAGGGTGATCTTATCAATACAGATAAATAAATGAAGGGCGTCAATAAGGAAGATGGAGCCGTAGGCTCTTCCGGTGGTGTTCAGTGACTAGAGTGGAGGTAACAGGCACAAACTAAAACACAGGAGGTTCCAGTGTGCGTATCAGGGAACACTTTTGATTGTGAGAGTGGCCAATGACTGCCATAGGTTGTCCAGAGAGATTGTGGAGTCTCCCTACTTGGGGATCTTCAAAAACCACCTTGATATGGTCCTGAGCAACCTGCTGTAGGCGGCTCTGCTTAAGCAGTGGGGTGGGACCAGTCGGACCTAGAGGTCCCTTTCAACCTCAACCCATCTGTCATTTGAGCTCTAAAAAAGCCCAAGAATATGGAGATGGGAAAAAGTAAACTATACTCATACTGAAACTCACATCTGAAATTATTAGTAATCACATTTAATTCTAAACTGACAGACATATGGAATTCGTAACTATTGTTAAAAACCATTATTGTTTCAGTTTAAGAGAAATGCAAAGTCAAAAAACCCAAAAAGACAATTTTACCAGATATGCTGAAAATTACGTTGAGAAAGAAAGCAGTTTTATATTAACATAAGTATTTTGTATGATGTACCTGCATCTGCCTGATATCCCTTTCTATTCATCATGTTTTCCTTTTCATGAAATTGTCCAAATACAAGGCAGCTGATTTAAGAATATTTTAATAAAATCATTGTAACTTCGTATATAAACACAGTCATGGCAAATACAATTCATGTTTATCAAAATCTGATGCTCTTTTTTTCCTGTTAAAGCAGTTAAGACATTCAAGACCATTTCTCAAAGAGTATTTCTTAAGATCATGAAAACACATAAAATGTATTTATTACTTCTGTTCTGTGCACAGGAAAGAAAACATTATTATAAATGCAACCAGAATGGACAAATGGTCTCTCTATACTACGTCACCTGTAGAAGGAAGCATACAGTAATACACGAACATCTTATAAAAACTCTAATATAATTATGAATGAATTTAGTGTTAGCAAAATCTAGAGGTAACAAATTTTTAAAAGGAATTAGATCAGAGAATTACACGATCATATAATACAAAGTTCTATATAGCTCTGCATTTTGTTAGCAGACATATTATGCAATGCTTAATTGCATAAGCTTTGATATTTTCAAAAGCCAATGTTAAACTATAAAATCTGTTCTCACAGGACAGGGCACTTATTGCAGGATTCATGCTAACTAAAAATCAAAGGAATAAAACTAAATTTTCTCTTAATAAATATTCCAGTCTTCTCCACATAGGCATTAATCAGATTGCTTCTGCCATGTTATGGGAGAGAAAGAAAATATATAATTTATTTTAAAAATATACATTTGATCTTCGTACCACAAAGTCTTCCAGGAGTATGTGGAATATCCTGTTTGGCTATGTCTATACTAGTACATTAAACAGTGCCAGGGAATGCGTCTCAGCACTTGAACTTGACTCTCTACACTGTTGAACTGCTGGAACAGATTGCAGTCTGGTTTTGGCCCATGACAACTACCACTTTCCCAAACAGTTCCTGGGCACGATTCACGGTTACAGCATGCTAAAGACCATTCAATACTGGCAGCCTTGATGAACTACCCTGTTTAGAAGGTTTAAAAGTTTAACAGTATGGACGTGAGTTGTTCTGTGCCAGCTGCTCTCAATGTCAAGTATTTTCAGGCATGTTCAATTTATTAGTATAGATACTGATATTTTGTCTAAACTGTGGAGTAAATGTACTTTGCATTGTACTAGCTGTATGGATCTGCTGGATGGCAACAATCATCTCTCCTTCCTTCCCAAAGACAACTTCAGTTCCATACGAAGAGTGCTTATCAAGGTCTAACCTCAATGTGCAGCTAGGAGAGATGTAGTATATCTTGCAATTCAGGAACTGGGAAGGGCTCCTGGGTCCCCCAGTTTAGCAAGTCTTGTGAAATACTGGCATTTCCTAATCTACTTACAGAAGAAGGAACAGGATACCATGGAGCACAGTATTGTGGGAATAAAAGAGAATCCTTAGCAGTATGTTGATAATGACGATGTTACTCTTACTATCTGAAGGTAGGATGCTTTGGGTTACGACCAGGCGTGCGTGGCAGGATGGAGATAGACAAGGAGCCATGCTTTCCACTGCTCTCAAGATGCTTAATTCTGTGCATGCAAACAAAACTGTAACTGACATAATCTATATACCTTCTCAAGCTCCTGCATAACTGACAGCTTATTTTCTAAGCTTTCACAACCACGGATCTGCATATCGCCTCCTGGGGTATACTTTTTCAAAACATACTCATAAGAATCTAACATCTTATGCTGTTACAAGACCCAAACTTGTAGTAACACAACAAGAGATGTGCAGAGGAGGAATGCAGGCATGCAAATACTCATATTAGATCGAGTTAAAGATTCATCACTGTGCTTAGCAAGGGTCTTAATATCCTAATTACAAGATAGCAGTTTTTATAAACTATCAGAAGCACAGGGTATCTTAATTCACTCAATTCATTTTCATTTGTATTTATATGTTTATTAAATCAGGTTATTACAGGCTAGAGGGAACAATGTACTGATATACTATCTAGACACCAAATAATGTAACTTCTAATACTTAAAGAATAGTTAAAGTTTAATTCAAAACTACAACACTTTTGTCATCTAGAATTAAATATTCAAACTGATAAACAACTATGACCAGAATTTTCAGAGTAGTTATCAAAAAACCTTTTAGAATAACTGCCTAGATTATCTTGATCAGTTGATTAAGTATGAAAGCTTTGCTGCCAAAACTTGCCTTTTAACTAGCAGTTACTATGACAAAGACTAAATAAAGTTTTTAGCTGTTTTCATTAAGTAGTGACCAAAACTCCTACCACAGCCCCCAAAATTGCAAAGCCATCACCAACATTAAATGATTCAGTGACTGGTTGGAGGTTTTCAATAAAGTGAGCTAACTGTAACAAGAGACATTAATATGCTAGACAGAAACAATACGATGTACCTTTTGTTACTCAAGAAAATGTTAAAAGCAAATCTGAATACTTCAAAGGTAATAACTGTTATTTTTCCTTTTAAGACATCTTTGACAAAAATAGGTCCTTAATATATTAGGTCTTCACATCCTTAAGCACTCTTATGACAAATGACTAAACTCAAGCTAAACAATGAATTCCTATTGTAGCATTCCACTGATTAAAACGCTTTTGCAGTGAAGCTGGTATTTTTAAACACAGAAGTAAAATTCATACAATATAAGTTAGTAGAAACTCTACATCAAAGAGAAATGACATTTAAAAGATAAAAATCTTGATTAAACGGTAAATCAAAATAACATCACTAGCAATACTTCATTGTACTATTTCATTTAATACAGAGATTACTTATAATCAACAAGCACTGCTGGTACAGAACACAGCAAGCACGCTGCAACAGAAGACACCACTGGAATGTTTTTCTTGCTTATTTATTGAAATGAACAAGTAATTTACAAATTAATCCTGAAGAAGTAATTTTAAGTAAAGTGAATGTGTATTAATCACCAAAAATAGAATTTAGAAAGGTTATCAGGAATACAGACTTTGCTGAGTACACCAGAACCTTATCTGAGAAACAATGGAGAAAGCATAGCACAATGTCAGCTTATTGGCTTGAAAAAGAAAAAAAAGAAAAAAAAAATCAGACAACCCTATCAGAAAAATACAATATTTAGATGATGATGTTTCTTTTTAAAACTTACGAATTGCCAGCATTCTGGTAATGGTGACATTATTCCTCAAACTTCTTTAAGTGTTGCAAATTAAACTATGGGGAAGCTGGAGGGGGCAGAGAGAGGCACAAACCACACAGCACATTCATGCATGGACAATACAAATGCCACCACCTTACCTGCAGACTGAGCACTGTAAAGGGAAGGATCTACAAGAGGAATATTTTGAGGAGAAGGTTGAACGGTATTAGTTGTGACTCCTGTAAATCAATGAAGACAATTGGAACAGGGTTATTTCTGTTTATAGGCTTTAGAAGTACGCCAAAGTAGGAAAATAAGAACAGGTAACCTTAATGATTCAGTGATCTTTAACTTAAGCAGTAGATGGCTTCTAAAGTCTTAAAGTTTGTAGCAAATAATCTTAAAGCTTACACTGCTGACCAGGAATGTTTTATAAAACAATACTGAAGAATTTACAGGCTCTCACTCATGTTATCAATACAGTATTTCACAGAAATTTAACTTTCAAGTGTTATACAAACTAAGAAAATATTAGTCCAAAAGACACTGTTTTCCCTAGAGTATTAAGGAAAATCTGCACAGGAACAGTATGACCAAACTTTTGTTACTGGAAGTTTATATTCTACCTCTTAATACTGGATAGAGACTATTTTTAAAGCCTCATGTCTGCCATCTCACACTTGCAAGCTAAGTCCTCCCTAATTGCTTTAAAAACAAATGGTGAGAATATAGAAGGTAGATTTGAAAGGGAAATGCTGCTGCTAGAAGCAACAAAGTGGAGTTAAAAATAAGAAATGTAAAAAATGCATTCCAACAAGCAACATATTCCATAATTTTCAGATCTGGCAAAAACAAACAGTAAACATTTACTTAGGCAGAATACAAAAAAACGACACCCTCCCAGATTCTTCCCCTACCCCCCCCCCAAAAAAAAAAAAAAGAAAACCAACCAACTATCTGAAGGATTTCCCTTTGATAAAGCTGAAAAAAAAGAGCATCCTGAACTTCTAATGGGGTGAAACATTCTAAAAATTACATTCTTAAAAGTAAAATAAGGGGAGGGGATACATGAGAAAAACAACTTGTTCTTTTAAAACAAAACTACATCTCAACAATCAAATGATCATCAGGATTGAAACCAAGAGCTTCTCACTTGCTAGTCTTATTATTATATGGCAAGTGGAGGTGGAAAAGTTCTGTGTTCAAATTATCTAAAAAAACAATCTTTTTTTTTCTTTTTAATGCAGCTATTGGGAAGAACTTTGGCTTTTTAGGAACATGTATTGAGGCCAAAATTGACAGAAAACAAGGAGTCAATACACCTAGCAGTCTATCTCCTATGGCATTTTTACAGTGTTACTGTATGAGGTTGCTTCTGCCATAAATTACCTACATTGTTTTATTTTATTTTATATCTGATGGAAAGAAGGCTATCATAGAATTTGCCTCTTAATAAAGGCATAAATTCTATGCATGTGATTGTGATATACCTGTGTTATGAGGTACTTCAGCTGGAGTATTGGCTGGTGCATGGGCACCTGGTGGTACGTGTATGCCAGTGAAATTACTAGCTGGTGTGTTGTTAGATTCGTATGTAGATGATGATGACGTTGGTTGATTTGTTCCACTCTGGTGAGAAGATGATCCTGCTTCTTCTCTTTCAAGATCTGTTAACATGACATAAAACAGAAATCACTCCAACTCTTTTGTCCAAACACGAAAATGTAAGTGTCTTTTATAAAATTCCTAGTTAGCAGAAAAACTGACACCACCACAATGTGATACAGAACATTTAACTAACAAAATCACTTTGATTTTGCAAAGTTAAAAGGCAATCTGCTTTTGAGAATGAGGGAGTGGGAGGAAACATGTTTTCACTATACTTTGTACAATTATAAGAAATTACCCCAAATTTCTTGCCCGGACTTAAAACTGTTTATTCTGACCCCTATGACTTCCTATCGCCCTTATCTGTCTCTTCAGTTCCATTCTAATTTCTCTACCTCTACATTAGGACTTCTTATTCCATATCTGCGATCCCTTGCCCCATACTTGCATATGTCTTACACTAACTACCTCGTGACCTTTTCACCAACGCATTCTCAGCACCACCTTCAAACTTCCTCAGTGGCTAGTTCAAGGTCTCCAGTTACTCCAGCAAAAGTGGACTGCAACCCAACTCCAGTTAATTCCCACTACCTCCTAACTTCCTTACCCAGGATGCCTAATTTCAATGTTAGTTTTTTTCCTCTTCTCCTTCCCGCTTCTCTCTTCCAATCTACCCTCCATGTCTGGACCTGTGTACCCTCTGTATGTGAGTCTGGAGGCTTTTTCCCATTCCAGACCAGTCTAGAGAATACACAAGTTTCCTCCCTGTAAATGACAGCTTTCTATCCACAGTGGATCTGAGATACAATTGCAGGAAAGTCCCATCTGCCTTAGGATTCCCCATGGATGTGGAACCTTTGGAGAATTCAGCTGTAAAATTCTAGCAAGCCCAAGTACGTGTAAACTGCAGTTTCTCAAAGGCTCAGAACTTGGGCCAAACACAGGCAGATTTTCTTAGAGACAGGAAAAGCCCATCCCTGGGAACAAGGGAAAGAAAAAACACCCAATCTCCTGCCAACTCCTTTCTCCAAGTTTCAAGCCCTCACAGAGACTATCCATCTCATTCTCTCTGATCTCTTTTCAGAAACAATAATAGTGACTGAAATTAATAAAATGAAAAACAAAACCAAAAAAAAACCCAACAACTGTAGGCAATACTGGCCATGGAAGATAGGAACTCAAATGGCTGAAGTCTGGAACTGTTAGGAAAGAGCCAAACAAAAAAATGTTGGAAGTGTTTGCAATCCTTAGTAGTAATGCCTGTAAGAGGCAAATTCACAAGGGGGAAATATACTTTTATTCAGGCATATGCACGAAGAAAAAGCTGAAACGTTTGCTCATTGTGCAATTGTCAAATGTTAAACTGTATTAAACATAAAAGTAGCTTTGCTTAAATTAATGCTTATTACGTATTTAGAGTGTGCAAATGTCATCAAAGCATATTAAGTATTCTTTCTGCAAAGTAAATATTTAAAATATTATTAATCAAAGATTAAATATTAAGACCATGTTGACTTATGTGCTTGCAGTATTCCTGAATGGTTTTAACAGCAGTGGTAAATAAAAGGTTTTCAGGCCGGTGGAAAAGAATTTTTAAATTCAACAAATTACTTTTAAGTTCTGTGATTAGAATATCGATACAATTATTGAGAAATACACACATTTTCAGGGCATGTATACTAAAAAATTAGAGAATTAACTTCTCAAAGAGCAGTTAATATCCTAGTGCTTAAAGTATTTTCCATTTGCTTAAGTATGCTGCAATACCGGCCTGTAAAAGAGTGACACAATTGCTTCACATTCATTTTCAGCTCCAGTCAAGTTTCTTGTCTTGGAACCTCATCAGACTTTGTGCTTGGATCTTAGTATAATGGATCTGTGGGATCTTTAGATTTTCCTCAGAGCCACAGTATACCCAGACAATCTGTTTTGCTGTTTGTTTAATTATTAAAGCTAAGACTTTCTGGAATAAGGCTGATATCCCTGGCTCTAGAACAAAATGTCCAAAGATACTTCTATAAGCATAAAAGATTCTCAAGGTCTAATGGCATTCCTTGTTAACCATATAGATTAAATCTACTAAATTTCTGGTAAATCTCAATGTCTCAAATTGTTAGCAATTTTGAGGTGAACTCTGATTCACAGAAATAAGCAGAAGGTAGACATGAAGAAGAACAAACCTCAAAAAGTTAACTTTTATGTTTTGATATGACCTGGGCCAGAAGTTGTAAACATAATAGATGTTTAACATGCCCAGAAAATCTTCAGTGAAAGCAACCCATTCTCCAATACTTTTAAACCAAAATCTAATCTGAATTATATTTCTATTATCTTACTACACAAACACACACTGAACTTGAACCAACATACCTGGAGATCTAAAATTAGCCACAGCAAACTTCTCTACCAGTTTGTCTTAATAGTCACTTTTTAAAATTGCTACATAAAGGTTTTCATCCACACTGCAAAATACAGAGACAGCAAAATCCAAGAACTGATCAGTTTGGTAAGTACAAACAGTGATGTCTGCATTCTGAAACCAGGAGTTTATTGATTGATAGGATAAGGTAAGTCATTAATACATTATCACCACATAGGGGCACATGCTTTATATGACAAGACTCTATGTTGAGTGCAAATGTTTTCCCAATTTTACCTTGATTGGAATGTCTTTTTTACATTACAAATTATTATACCTTATAGTATATAGAAATGTATTGTCCAGTGTAAAGAAGCACCAAATGTAACTTAAATTCAACACCCAGAGGACTAAATTGAAAACTAACAAAATTTGTAAGGAGTCCAGAGATTTAAAAACATATTTTTTGCTATCATCTACTAATTTTATTTTAAAAAGCATCTTATTTTCCTCATTGTCCTGCAATGTCTCTCTCTAGCTTGAGATGTTGCTAAAAGATGTAGAGTGTAAGGTTCTCTCTGGAACACTGCTTCTCTCTCTCCTCTCTCTCTTTTTTTCCTACCATGCTGAGAAACGAACTGAGATAAAACAACAAAGTCCTTTCACTGTTCACATACTTTTCTTTCAACTAGTTGGGACTATAAAGGTTTCCTGGAACTCTGCAATATAAATGTAGAATATATGTTATACATTGCAATTAAATTGGTGACAATACAATTCACTGTGACTATACTGTGACTGTTCAATAAGTTTGTCCTATTTGAAATTAAAATTTTAATTTTCCCGCTAGTATAAACTCTTTTTTGATGACCTGGGGTTACTGCTAAGTGACCTTTATGTGTACTCTATAACTTGTATTCTAAATTCTTAATAACTCGTGCATGTCATTTTAAAGTTTCCATGGTGGCAATCTGACAAAACATCCATAAATCCAGCAGAATCATACAAAGCATGCCTATGTTACTGTAAAAACATCTCCAAGAGTTACAGTATAGTTTTCAAGAACCACATAGAAAATAACACTTTGGAAAAAAATGGTAATTTGTCAAGCTATAGAGACCTAGTTTCACTCTGTTTAAACAGACTTTTTTCCACTTGCAAAGGAAGGAAGAGAATGAGCAAGCAGAAAGGAATGGGGAAGGTCCAGTTGTACATTCAAACAATGTTTCTTTTCTTCTTATGATGCACAAAGTAAGAATTGACAATTCCTATTTATGCGAATCTTTAATAAAAAATGATTAGCAAAATTTTATTTTTATCTTTGTTGTGTAAATCATTATGACCAACTAAAGAGGTAATTTCCAAAAACGAACAGCAAAAAGTATTTTTCATTTACTTGCTCAGAAAATAATTTTTATCTTACCATATGAAGTATAGCTTAACAAATAGAAAGACTTTGCTGAATTGGATATATTGTAGACTTCCTATGAATATTGATGTTATAATTTTAGCTCACTCAGTGTCTGCATCCTTCTTCTTTTACATCTAACTTGGTAATGAAAGCAACAATCTTCACCTTTTCACAGTACCACTTTTAATGATCTGCGATGTAGACTAACGGTATAAGTCTGAATTCTGTTTTCCCTCCAATAACAGCTTCTTCTGTAGTCCTGAATAAGTCAGCTACTTTGGCCTGCACATTAAGAAAATGACAAAAAAGCTTGTCGATTGCTGCTGAGAACCAATTATTGTATACGAGTTGCATAATTTTTTTTTTTTTAGCAAAAGAGATGTAATCTTTGCTTATAAATATGTATGTATATTTCACAATTAGAATTCATTGTATGTAATCTGGTAAGGTTTGTAACCATTCCTATAGCTATGAACTTAATCACTAAAAATCACTGATTTAAAGCTGTACCATCCACTATCAAAGACTTTTTTTCTCATGTCTTCTCCATTGAATTCCTAAGAAACTGGTGTAATCTGTCTTACAAAGATGTGGTGCTGTCTGCACATGGAGTTGCATCATAGGTCCCTCACTGCAGCTGCACCAGCAGTAAAAAAGAAAAAAAAACACACAAAAAGCTGCCTTGAAAAAGATCACACGTAGAAGAAAGATTAAGTTTGATAATTCTTCTCTTGAAATACAGCTATGTCAAGACTGAAACATAAAACAGTGGGTAAGCCATTCCAGTGATCAAATATGTAGGGTATCTTTAAGTAAAGAAAACATGGTAACAAGAGTTAATCAGTAGCTTGGTAGTCAAACTGTAACATCCCCTATTTGACACAAATATTTGAACTTACTTCTATTTCATTGTTTCAAGAATACTAATACTCACACATTATTATCTCCATTTAACTACAAAAAATAGGCATGCAGGTTGTTAGATACTTCAACAACAACAAAATAAAACCTGACAATACACATGGAAGGATGTTTGGTGCAGTTAGATTAAATTAAAAAAAGATGACTAATTTTTTTTTTTTTTTTTAACTGTAATGGTGTGTAGAAAATATAAATGATAGTAAGAAATTACATAGTGGAAAGCCACTTTACAGACAGTTTTGGCTTAATTTGAAACTCAGAAGCACCTTCATCTAGTCCTTTCTACCTATTGATTCTCTTTTCTAAATACAACTGAATGATTTTTTAAGAGTCATAAAATAATGCTGGTTGAAGGGTTCCTTGTTCATAGCAGCGCTAACACAAATCAGGTTGCTGCAAAAAGAGAATAGAAAGAACTAATTCCTCAAGTGATAGATTACTTTCTAGAAAAGGTGAGCTAGGAATGAGTAAGACCGTCAGTCTTCTACTTCTTTCTACTCTGCTCAACATCAGATAAAGGTGGTAAGCTGAATAAGTCACTGTTTTCATTCAAGCCATTTTGTGTCTTTTTATCTTCTGCTATGCGTTTGACTCCTCCTAAACAATCAGTCAGTGACTGCCAACTGGTATATGATGCTATGCTTTACTGTATGGATAACCAGTTCAACCTTTCTATGAATAGTGAGAGAAAAGAGGATGCTCTTTTCTCACATCAACAGCAAAGAAGCTTCAAAATATTGATCACATGACAATAAATTTGAAAATCAGAAGAAAAGCTTGTTTTCTAATATTTTATGGAAAAATACCAGCCTATTCATAACATATCTGACAAGTGCAGATTTCAAAACCTAGTGAAGATCCAGGTACAGACCCCAAAAATGAATCAATAGTAACAAATAAATATTTAAGTCTGTGTGTGATATGGATCATTTGCATCAACCAAAACTTCATGTAGTGAGTTCACTAACTACCAAGGCAGATTTATCTCCTCTATAGAGGAAAGAGCCCTCAGCTCTTAAGAAGAAAAAAGAAATACATACCAAAAGTCTCTCCTTCCATTCCAATAGGTCCAGGCTGAGGAGTCTCTCCATTTTTCAAGCAGTTATGGATGTATGCTGCTTTCCACCTGGCATACTTTCTGTGCTGAACATTCTGGGAAAGGTAAATGGTCAGTTATTTTAACCACTCACTTCCGTAAATTAATGCAGTCAAGGAAGTAATGTAAGAGGTTGTTACAATGGAATATATTTTTTTCTTTCGCTTCCCCTTCCATTTTTGCAATAACTTTGAGTCTAGGAATTCCATCCAGCTGTGCATATGCAAAAAAATGCAATTCTTTTAAAACCTATGTTTTTCATCCAGACAAGAGATTATTAAAATGCTAGCATTTGATGCTCTTTCAAAGGTAATGCATGTGAAATTAATCAGTGAATTAAAACATATATAAAAAGAACAGCTCTAATAGGATCTCAGTATGAAATGAAAATGCAGAGATCTTCGATTAATACAGAATGTCAGAAAAAGGAAATCAATAATACAAAGATCATCTAGTGTGAAAGACAGCACACTGCGTAGTAATTACTGATAGGAAGTTTTTTTTTTTTTATATCTCACATCTCCATAAACTTGATTATTTACTTCAGATTAAAAAAATAATCTGAAGCAGAGTGCTAATTCTGATCAATAACATTGGATTTTTTTATTACATTATTTTAAATTACAAGTAGGCATTTAAAACCATGAAAACAGACAGGTCGATGTAGTTGTGGATTACTATGGTACGTACAGGATATTCTACACATAAAATATTTTAATGTAATATCTTTATAACACTACTTAAACCAGATGAAGGACTTCAGCAAGAAATAAACTACCTGCACAAAGAGAGCTAATCATAATAGTGACTTGAAATAGGCTGTTCATTGCATGGTTAATAGTTTAGCTACTGATCAAAACATTAGAATATTTCTCAAATATTTTAATCGCTATATTTGACACAATTTCATTTTTGCCAACTCTTATCTTGTGGAGAATCTGTGAAATAACAGCAATGAGAAGCGAATCTGCTGCTTGCCTTTCTGATTCCACTTTCATAGTAAAAGTTCAAAACTGTAAAAATCTGGTAGTAACTTCAGTATTAGAAAAAAACTCATGTTGATTTTTCACTATTTAAAGATCCTGTGGAAAAGGCATCGAGGAAAAGCATTTGACTTGGGTTTTCAGACATTCTTCACAGAGTGGAACATGAATGACAAATAAACCTCAGAATATCATCTAGTGTGAAGTTCTCCATTTTACTTTTTACTGTTTTAAATGCAACATAAACATGTCAAAACACAACTGAAGGATTGGCAACTTCATATTTTCTGGGACTGGTACAATACATTTTTTTTCTTTTTTCTTATTCCAGGAAAAGAGTTCTCAATGGTCATGAGAAAGTTTTAATACAAGGGCTGCTCCAAAAGTAAATCCACCTATTTTATTCTATTGGTTGACAACGTCAGAGGCAGATGGTGGTGGTATGGCAGTAGAGGTTAAAACTTAACATTAACATTTTGTTAATTTTGTTGCTGTGCAACAGATGGCAGCAGAGGGACAGTCTCACAAAATGGTGTCTGACATGGAAGTGCACACGAAGCAAAAGTGTGTCATTTAATTCCTCCATGCAGAAAAAATCTGCACCCACTGACATCCATCGGTGTTTGCTGAATGTTTATGGAACCCAAACAGTGGATGTGAGCACAGTGAGGCAGTAGGTGACAAATTTCAGCAGTGGTGATAGTGACGTAAAAGACAAGCCACATTCTGAACAGCCAAGCAGATTTTTATGAGCACAGCTTGCAGGCTCTTATTCAACACTAGTGAAAATGTGTACCTAACGGTGACTATGTTGAAAAACAGTGTTTTGTAGCTGAGAAATTGCTCTATCAAATATTGTTATTGTGCTCTTTACATCTGTTATAGTTTCCATAGAAATAAATAGGAGGCATTACTTTCAGAGCAACCTACATAGAAGCAATAAGCTACATATTGTGACAGTTATGGGTTAATACATTTCACAGGATATGATTGAGCAGAAAGAGAGATGTGAAATGTGGAAGCATGAGTGGAATAATTTAGTCATCTGGATAACACAGATTGTCTCATACCAACAACAGCATCTGGAAGGCACTAGTGAACTCAAAAATCCACAGTAGCAATCACAGGTAAAGTAGTTTGGAAACAGAGGTAGACAAATCATTCTCTTTAAAAAAGTCCTGATTGAAATTACATCCAACGTTTAAGAATTAATAAACTGAAATCCAAAATTGAACTTTACAAAGCCTACTGCACTATTATCTAGGATAAGAGAGAGAGTTGTAGTATACTGGAAAACCCTAGCAAGCGCCCTTGCTCACATTTAATACATGGTTAAATAATATTTATTTCCTGAAATTCACTTTCCTAGATATAGCTCTGAAAACAGATTCTCTATCATTTGCTCTTTTATTAAACAGCCATTAAGTAACCAACAAATTCAACTGCACAGGTATATTTGTCAAAGACTTTAAGGAAGTTAATGAGTGACATTGAACAAAATGATTGAAAGAGATGTTTTGAAAATTATATTGGAATTTTCTTCTAATTTTTCAATGTTGAATACAACATTCTCAGCAGCACTTCTTCAAAATTAGTTAAGAATTACATTTTTATTAAAGAAATGGGATGTAACATTATAAAATATTTTACAAAGTTCAGTAATTTATTATAAAACACTGAAAGAGCATTCTAAAGATAATCCACCCACAGAAAATTATTTGGAGTGTTCTGCCAGGCTGATGTAGTAAGACAGAACTCTACAAGATTCACAGTTTTTGCCTAGGATCATAATTGTTCCAAAACCTGTCAGAGTTTTGAACACTCTTTGAAACAACTTGCAATATATAGTAAACTACCCTTAAAAGTCAAAATTGTGCTTCTCAGATGCTGTGCATGATTAAAATACAGTTAATTAATTCATTTCAATTAAAGTAGTATTAAAAAAAGCATAATCTTTTTGACAGTGATAGCAAATTTGAAAAATTTACAAAATTTATAAAAGATCACAAAAGTTTACATGCATGTAAGTGAACCTCTTGAAGGGTATCTGAAGATATTAATGTCCAAATGGTCAGATATCAATGCTTTTTTTTTTTTAGTAAATTCATGCCCTTCCAACTTATCACCTTCTAATAGTGAGATTTATTATAACACCAAAAATATCTATTTTAACTAAAATTGTGTATAATTCCAACTCAATAATTGCAGTAAAGATCTTGCTTGTTGGATGAAAAGGGGGAAGGTAGAAAAGCCAGGAACATTTCTCCCTATAATCATTCTCACTTATGTAATTCTGCGTCTCACAATACCATTAGGATATTTTTTAAGACAGAATTTTAAAGCAAAACTAAACAACTTGCAACTGTGTTAGGAAAAACAATCAACTTACACTGATACCCCTAACACTTACCTCTTCAGAGAGCTCCCCAAATACTGTCAGAACATCTATCAGGAGACTGGCAGTGTAAAAGGACTTTACCATGTTTCTATAAAAAAAAAAAAAAAGAGCATTTCACTAACTTGGTAATGTCATCCTCTTAGGATCACCTTTTAATCACTGGCATTCTAGATTATACTGGCTTGTTTCAAATCAATTAACACTAATAATATCTTTTAATCTGATGCTACAGAATTTACTTCACAATGTCTATGTTTAGGAATATATTGAGAAGTCTCATGACCACTACGCATACAGTCTTCAGCAATTTTTGAAGCAGGTCATGGGCTCTGCACTTTGTTTCTAGTTTGGAACGTTCAATACAGGACATTGGACATCCTCTACTATCTTGGAAAAAGACCAGCCAAATCATCAGTGTGCTGTAGTGATCACTGTAAATCAAACAACATCAGGCATCATCACAAAGATTTCAATATACAATTTCCATACATTCAACTAAGTTCAATATCAGTCTAAGTTCAGTATTACATTTTAGAAGGTTCACCAGTAGGTGAGCAACTGCTTAAAAAACACGAGATGGAGGATACCAGTTAAACTGTGAAGTGAGAGATCAAAACAGTAACAAATGGAGTTTCCTGGAAGATGAATGCCCAATTCCTGCTTGCAGTCAATTTAAAGAGAGTTTGGATAATCATAATTCCTGACCAATACCTTAATTCTGACAACAGTGCAAAGATTTTCACCTACTTATGAAACTGCCCCGCTCTATCTTCGTTGTCTGCATATAAAAACATTTTCAAAGCATAATTCTCCACATGAGCAGAACCAACGATTTCCTGAGTAATTGCTTCATTATCACCAAATTGTTTTTTCATCTGAAAAGAAGTTGAAAAAAAATACATTCATTACTTTATTAGACCCTAGCACTTCAGCAATCTAACTCAAACACAAGAAGCAGCTGCTGATTTAGTACAACTTAAAAGAGAAACAATAAGCACTTCAATTACTTTTAAGATCTCCAACTTCTAACATAACAAATGCTAAAAGCAGCATGCCAAAGAGAAAGCACATTCTTCTGGAAAGAAAAACATTAAGAATAAGTAGCTCTTCATACTATTTTCTAGTACAGAATACTTTTTAAAGAGAAATTGAATCTTAAAACAAACAGCAAGATATGTAATCGTAATATTCTGAAGGAATAGCTACAGATATTTTTCCCCTTACTATCCAAAAGACTAGACGTTTCAAAGCATGTGTCACAATTAAGCACAGTTTAAATTATCAATAAGGCATGGTTTGTAAAGGTACTGAAGGTTAGAGCCATTAAGCATCTTCTCTCTTGCAAAGTATTTCACTGCAGTACATTACACCTTTCACCAAGTCCAAGCCCCACCTTAACCGATCCAGTGACCTATGGATTTACTGGAATTTTCAGTCTAAGCAGTGTACTGCATTTGAAAGAACTCTTTTCAAAGATGCTGGACTACAAGAATCCTCAGGCTTCCTAATAAAAATCAGTAAAGCAAATAACCCACTAACAGTTACAACAGGTGGATTTACAGCTTCTGAATAGGCTTACTGTTTGAATATAGGGAAATCTCAGGTCATCCTCAGAGGACAAAAACAGGAACACTGCATGATATTAACCGGTAGTCTTTATTTTGCCAAAAGACTTAAAAACAGTATCTGAATGGCTGTTATTTTTCAGTGTGAGAGTGAGGAAAATTCAATCATGCAAGCTGTATTTCCATAATATTATTCTGCTGCCAAGTTTTTAATACATAGAATGTTTTAAAAAAATATTTCAGTAGTGAAATAAACTTTGTAATGAATAGTTCAAATGAGTAGACTTTTGTCAAACTCATACTCAATATACTTTTCAATAATTTTTCATTTTGCAAATTATGGTGCACACAAGAAAAACAAAATTACACTTTGTAAGCTGTAGGATATATATTTGAAACAAAGTATTTCATTTAATATTTAATTGCACAGATTTGAAATAGTATGAAACTTCCAGTAAATAAAAACATCGAGTAATTTCCATGTATATCTACATCATTTTATTCTTTGCTACCACTATAATTCAAGATCATTTGTAAGTTTCTGTCTTAATCTCTAAAATAATCAATTATAGCAAGCCACAGAAAGCTGCGAGAACCATTAGAGCAGATCTGCAACACCTCTCTGTGCCCCCTGCTGGTATAGGCAGAATGAAACTGGCTGCTATTAAATTACTGTAGAGGTACTACTAACACATCAACTTGTCAATATACTCAGGCTTCCCAGCCCTCAAAATGTTTTATTTTATTGCTCAGAAGAATTCTCTCCTGTCTTCCACCACCTGGCTACACAAAAGGAACTGATGCCTCAGCACCAACTGTCACAGAGACACTAATAGCAGTAATTGAGATTAAATTGTGCATTTTGCCAGTTTTCTAATCTTTCAAAATTTAAAGAAGGGTAACTGAACACTGAAAGTGGATTTGTTTGATGCAGTACCAAGAGGGATAATAAAAACCTTCAACAGTCCTCATGAAATGAAGGGGAAAAACCTTTCAGAGATTTGATCCCACCTCTTCTGTTTCCTCAACCTTTTAGGCATGAGAACGAGACTCATTAAAGCTGTCAAAATTTTTATGTAGTAGCATATTAAGTGGATTTTCCACTGCTAAAAAATCTAAAAGACAAGTGGTTCACGTTTCAGTTTCTTTCAGAAGAATTGAAGGCTGTTGCACTGGTTTCACACTAATTCTTCAGGCATTTCTACAGCTAGACTATGGAAGGAATTACTAATACTGAACACAAAAAGAACTGTTGCTTTATTTTTCGATGTTACTTTCTGCTTCCAAATGAGCACTTAAACCTTCAAATCCGTGCATTACTTTATTCCAGATTATTGACAACTACTCCACAAATAAGGAATATAAACAGCTCCTGGAGCTTAAAATGACTGACTATCTGTACAGTGACTTAACCTTTCTTTCTTTTTTTAACACTGTTCTATTTAAAGCTGTTTGCTTTTTAATACTAGCAGGTCTTCTCAAAAGAACATGGCCTAAGTACCACAGATAAGACTATAGTTAGAAAAAAATCATAGTACGAGATCCCCAATCTCTAACAGGATAACATCAAAATCACCTTTATCTTTTAGAGAACACTTTAAAAAATTTCCTGGGGACAACTGAGGTCAAAAATTTCAAAAGTAGCAAGAACTAAGCTATTCACTCCTATACCATTAAAAAATAACTCTCACAGGCTTCAAGCAATCAAAAAGACATCAGTAAAAAGGTCTTCTGTATTTATACCATAATTTCTCATGGGAATATATATGAATAAAGTAGCATAATTCACATTGTCTCAACAAAGTGTTATGGTACAGGAAATTATACTTATGTTCGTGTATGCATACGTACATATATAAACAAACATATACATACATACACACGCAGTTTTACCTCCTCCCAGTTCTTCTTCTGATTTACTGTTACATACAACCTAAATTCTTACAAAATGTCTGCATACAGAACAGTTGCATCAATGAATGATGATAGAGAGATGACAGTATGTAGAGAAGCTTCAAAAGCTATTAAAGTACCATCATGAATAATTTTAGAAGACAACAATAAATTCTACTTACAGCTTCCAACTGATCCATAAGTTTAGACAAAAATTTGCGGCATTCTGGGGTTTTACTATCAATCTTCATCCCTGTTTGCATTGCATACAAACGACCTTAAAGTAGAAAAAACACAGAAGAAAAAATCAAGAGCGTGTGAGTAGGTAAGGCAAAACCCACATCCCAATAAAGAAATTACATTCCCCATCATATCTGAAAGACAAATGCAACAATGAAGCAATGCTCTAGTACAGTGAAGCCGAGCACTGAGAGGCAGATATAGTCAAATTTTCAGAGATATGTAGGTTGCTCCAAAAGTATCTGTCTTAGTTTCAGCTGGGATGGAATTGTTTTCTTCAGAGAACACATCAGTGTTTATAGTTGCTGCTAAGCCAAGGCCATTTGCAGTGAAGGGCCCAAGGAGCTGGGAGGGAACAGAATTAGGACAGCTGACTTAAACTGGGCAAAGGGTTATTCCATACCATTTCACATCATGCGGAAGGAGTTTTGAAGGGGATAGGGGCTCATCTCACTCTCTTTCGCTGCTCGGGGGCTAGCTGGGCATCAGTCAGGGGTGGAGAGTAATTCCTTGTGCATCACTTGTTAAATACATTTTATATACATATATAGTCATAACTACTTTCCTTTTCTCTATCTTAGTAAATAGTTTTATCTCAAACCAAGAGTTCTGCTTTGTTTTTCTGATTCTCTCCCATATTCCACTGGGAAGGGGGGCAGCGAGTGGACTGTGTGGTGCTCAGCCACCTGCTTGGTTAAACCACAACAGTATTCCTCCTATTTATTTCCATGGAAACTACAACAGAGACAAAGAGCACAATGACACTAACTATAGAGCCAATTCTCAGTTACGAGACTCTATTTTTCAACATATTCACCACCATTAACCATGCATTTTCTGCCAGTGATGAACAAGAGCCTGCATGCTGTGCTGCACCAGCAGAAGTGACCCACTGTAGCGATTGCTGAAATGCAACATCCACCACCTCACTGTGCTCACATCCACTGTCTGGTCTCCAGAAACATTCAGTTGTCAATGTCACATCTATGTGTTGATGAATGTCAATAGGTGTCATTTTTTCTCCATGGAGGAATTAAATGACACACCTTTGCTTCATGTGCACTTCCATGTCAGACGTTATTTTGTCAGACTGCCCCTCTGCTGCCATCCGTTGGACAGCAACAGTATCACCAGGAAGCATCAACTTCTACTGCCATACCACCAACATACACCTTCGATGCATGGGTCAACATAATAAAATAGGTGGCATTGTTTTTAGAGCAGCACTCACATCAAGATATATGATTTCTAAACATATTCCTACAGTGAGTATTCCTGCTGATTTCAAATGGATGACTGTATCACCATAATGCAATACTATGTGCTCTTCTAAATAATCATTATCCTCCTAAGCAACATTTTCAAATATAAGCTTCAAGTCATGTTATGCCTAAATATACATGAATGGCTTTCATACAACTCTTACATACATGTATACAGTGTAAAGACATATCTCAAAAAAGGAACTTAATGTAGAAGGAACTAATTAGCTTTGCAAGCAAACCTGATGTTTAAATCAGACAAGACAGCCTTTACTGACTTTTCCCTGCAAATAAACTTTCCAGGTTTTCATGTGATTTTGAGAATGAATGATTACCATCCTCCAATTAAAACTAATGAGCAAAACTACCAAAAGCTATGAATTTCATGTTTGCACACAGCAGAACTTTATATGCTGTGGAAAATGGCAGATAAAACCAAATAAGCATTATTTACTGGAATTAACATACACAAGGAAGGATAATGTACAGGACATTCATTAACAAAGCGGAGAACATTTTCCCACAAAACCACTCTATTAGCTCTCATGCTTAACAGTCAAGGAAGTCCTGCAAAACACATTTTAGCTTAAAAACTAAAATTTTAACTCTTCTGAACATTATCACGAACTAGTTATTATGGCACATTCTAATCCCCTACCCCTCAAAGGATGCAAGTGAAAGTTAATTGCCTCACAGCTTTACCACCTCTTAACTTTCAAGCATCTCTTCATGCAATAGAAAGAGCCTATCCTCTTCAAATTATCCCAGGAAACTCGCGTATAAAACCAGCCCGTGCCTAACCTGAAGAACGCATTATATCCTCAAAAACATGTCTGCATTTTCCGTCCATAATTAGCTTGTCTAGTAAAATAAGATCTCTGTATATCTCCACCTATGTTCTGCTGGTAAGCATCAGAATTTAATTATTTTTTCTCTTTTTTCAACAGTAGTATCTCATATTTCATATACAAAAGTCAAACCAGTCGAAGATATATTCCTACATTCCTATATTCAACAATGACAACTGCAAGGTGTTGCATTTGAGTTGGGGCAACCCCAGACATAAGACAGCAGTGTGTACTTGCAGTCCAGAAGGTCAACTGTATCCTGGGCTGCATCAAAAGAGTGATGGTCAGCAGGGCAAAGGAGGTTAATTGTCCCCATCTACTCTGCCCTTGAGAGCTCCAATCTGGAGTACTGTATTCAGGCTCCAGAACAAGAAAGACATGGAACTGCTGGAGTGGGTCTAGAGGAAGGCCAGAAGGATGATCAGAGGGCTGGAGCATCTCTCCTATGAAGAAAGGTTGAGGGAGCCAGGCTTGCTTAGCTTGGAGGATAGAAGGCTCTGGGGAGACCTCACTGTGGCCTTCCGTTACTTGAGGGGAACTTATAAACAGGAGGAAGACTGACTTTTTACGTATCTGATAGTGATAGGACAAGGGGCTTTAAATCAAAAGGGGGGATATTTAGGTTAGATGTTAGAAAGAAATTCTTTACTCAAAGAGTGGTAAGGCACTGAAACAGCTGGCTCAGAGAAGGTGTGGATGCCCCACCCCTGGAGGCGCTCAAAGCCAGGCTGGATGCCATCCTGAGCAGCCTGATCTAGTGGGTAGAAATCCTGCCCACAGCAGGGGGACTGGAGCTTGATGATATTTGAGGTGCCTTCTAACATAAGCCATTCTATGATTCTAGATCATCTGATATCAAAATGATTTTGGAGAACTTCTCTCTAAGAACTTGAGCTGAAAAATGCATGTTTAAAATGCATGTCTCTAATGATCATGACCAGACCAGAAAACAAAACAATCAGACTTTCAGGAGCCATTTGCTTGGTAACTTCTGATACTAAATTTCATGAGTTAGAAGCCAAGGTGCAGAAAAGTCTGATATAAAAGCACAATTAAAACAATGCTTTGTAGCTGCAAAAGTTTTCAAGATTTTAAAGCCTAAATAAAGCAATCAGAGAATGCAGCCACTCTTGGAAATAAGTGATCTGTAAACATAACCTCTACTCAGTAATTCGTGATGAAGGTTTAGAACACCTGGAAACAAATACATGAATGCAATTATGAGGGCTTTTGTAGATAAGTGCATAAAACAGCCTTTAAGTGCATAATCTTCATTTAAAACCTACATTTTTTGTACCCTTTATCCAAATCAAGCAGCAAAAAAGATCTTTATGTGGCCAACAACAGGAGCAGATGCATAAATAAAAGGACAAAAGAGGTAAAGACAACAACACAGTGCTTCTATCTAAATGTTAATACTTCAAGCAGAGCTAAAGTCACTTGCAATTTTTGATGTACAAAGACAGAACTGTTTCACCAATCATTAACTAAAAGAGGGTTTGCACTCATTTTACAGACAGGACGTTTATCTTCAAATTCATAAGGACTTGGCAAGCAGTCATTCTCAGAAAAATCTTTTGCCAAGACAACTACAAAATTTATGTCTTGATTTGTTGCCCTTAATCTTTGTTCTGTAAATACTAAGGGTGGGTGTGCTGGAAGGAATTATACAGCAAGCATCAGAAAAACCTCTCTGCTTTTATTCGTCACGTAATACCATATTATTTTTCCTTTGCTAACGCACAGCACAATTTTAAAGAGAGTATTTTGTCTTCAGTATGTGCTAGGCATTCATTCCTAATGCACATTAAGTTATTCCAGATTTATGTTTGGGTAACAACTGAAATTCCTCCCACTCCCGCTTTCAACTAACCATGCCAAGTAAAAATACTGGAGAACAATACACTGATTCAATTTTCTCATTTCTGTCCTACTATCTATATTGCTTTTACATGGTCTATCAGGATCTATATGTTATTGTTCTTTCCCACCCAGCACATATTTTATTATCTTCTAATACTGAATAAGAAGTTTTTGTTTGGAATACTCTTAATACTTTTCATTCACATATTCCACAATTGACAGTAAATAGTAAAAAAATCATTTCCATAAACCTTCTCCAATTCTGATTAAGAGATGAAGGCTCTGCATTACTCATTCATATTCTACACCTTTCTCTTCCCACTGTAAAACCACTGACAGAAAAAAAAAAAGTTTGTTAATTGTTTGGTACAGAAAAGCAACAGCCTCAATACAAATGTGGGGAGCAGGGAACACAAAAAACATGAACTTGGATTGTACTCAAAGTATTTTCATAAAGAATGCATCTAATGTAGAAAATGGATTATTCTTGCTTTCATGAACATTAACGTATCATACCACTTTCTGCATGCAGATTATGAATAAAGACTATTTCTCCATGGCCAACTCAAAGCTTTTTGAATTAAGAGACATTAAAATAGATTAAACAGCACTGACAAAGTTGGAGAAGTTTTATACATCCTCTCCATTATACGATGCTGAAGGAAACTGGCAAAAGTGAAGGTAAGTATTAGGCTGTTACCATCAACACAAAATCTGAATCTTTCCAGAGAATGGAAATTACTTAGTTATTTTCAAGCGAAATTAGTTTAAGGAGAAATGCAACGAAGGAAGAGGGAAGTGTGGGCCATGGGGAAGGAGGACAAAATTTCACTAAGAAATCCAAAATAATAGTCGACTTGACTCCCTACTCCTCCCAGATTCTTTTATAATATTCTGAATCCTACAGAGGAGAATCCATTGTTAATGATGTATTTCGAGGTCAGGTTACACACTAGAGAAACTTACTGAAGTCAAAACAATCTCAGGTAAAGTGTCTCCTACTAAGAACTACTGAAAGTTATAATGAAATACATTAGAATTCAAAATTACTTGAAGAACAGCAACTTGTGCAGATGTTAAACAGATTCAACAAAATTTAATTACAAACAAGTGGTAATTATTAAGATTAGATGACAACACAAGTAATCTAGTAGGATATATTACTAATCCTAAGAAATGATTCAGTATTTTATGCTTCCATTCTTCACTGCAGTTTAAGGACCAACCTTGCTCTCATTAAATTTGAGAGAGATCCATGTGAAATTGACTGTTTTCTAAGCTTTTGTATAGCTTTTGCTATCAGTACTTTTCAAATCTTATTTCTTTATTCTAATTAATAAAATGAAATTAAAATAGAAAAACTACATTGACTGTAGAATTTATAGTAATTGAGATCTCAAGAAGGCAAAAGCAGAAGGCAGACGCTCTGGACCAGTTATGTTCAAGTCATGTGGATAAAACAGCTTGTAGTGATTAGATCACAAATTTGAAGCGCTTCTGCAAAACACCTTCCAGTTTTGTTTAAACCAGAAGAAATCTATTTTACACCCTCTAACTACTCTGTGAGGTGAACCACAGCACCCTAAGGGGGCACGACTGCAACATATGTTTCCAAAATGCATTCCTGTTGCCTGATCTTATCTGCTAACAGCATCCTGCACTGCACTAGAAGCATTATCAGTAGGCTGAGGAAGTTGATCTGTCTCTTTTACACAGGACTGGTGAGACATGAGTGCTGGGTTCAGTTCTGGGCTCCCCAGGACAAGAGGCATGTGAAGGGCCACAAAGATGATGAAGGACTAGGAGCATCTTTCTTACCAGAAGAAGGAGAGATGGAACTGTCAGGCCTTGAGAAGGCTCAGAGGGATCCTATATGCACTAACAACTGACCTGGCGAGGGAGGCAGCAGGAAGTGAAGACAAAGCCTGATGCACCCCTTCTTCTGAAGCTCAGGAATTTAATCTTAGTAGATAACTGATCTCAGGAAGATTATTTTATGCATTCTTAAATTCCAGAATGTCACAACTAAACCAAGCAAGTAAGTACGTGCAGAATATCTGCAGTGAAATAGTTTTCAACTAATTTTTCAAAATAGGGTCAAAACACATCAACATAAAGTTAAACAAAACAGAAGTTCAATTAAAAAATTTGACAGTTATTAGTTCTCTGACTTGAGATCGTTAAAAAATTAACAGTATTTTAATCATAAAATTAGACAGTAATTTTATATTTCCAAAGTTCTGACTCCGACATATTCCATAAACTCTATTTTGTCTTTTTTTTCCCCCTGTAAAATTAAGGGTTTTAGAACTGGTTTACTCTGAAAAGAGTATTTCATGGATATCTGATTAAACCTGAAATTAACAGTCAAATTTAACAGATGGGTATTTCTACCAAGAGCTGAATGACTTTTGATTTAAGACTAGTTGTGGGGAGGAAAGCAACCAACAACAGAAATCCAAAAAAACACTTCTTTTGCTTTTCTTTCCTGATGGATCCCATTAAAGAAAACAAAACAACAAAACAACAACCATTAACACAATAGCAACATTCTTCAGATTGACTTCTATTGTGCTTTTGGAAATGAAGACTTTGAGAATTGTGAGAAATTTTCTTCATACCTTTTCAGACAGATCATGTCTACCGATTTGAATTAACGCATTCTGAAGTTTAGCACGATGTTAAGCAAGAATAATCACAGCTCTGCTCTGCAGAAGCCACTAAAATATAACTTCATGCTGCATTTACATTAGGTTTTAGGACGTTACATACCATTTAGCATCTATGTTTTTCTGGCAACTCGCTGGCACTCTGCCAATTTTTTTTTTTTTTTAATTAAAACATCAATGAGCAACAAGTATAAACTATTAAATAAACACAACCAATCATCTTTGAAAAGATTTACTACTACAACACTACCGAATACCTGAAAAATGTCTATTAAGAAAAATTTTGCTTTAAATAATAATACAGGAGTTTTCAGAAGACAGAACTAGCTCTCAAACAGTGCAGTTTTTCAAAAAATGTAACTTTTCAGTAAAACTGCCCAAAGCACAGTTTAGAGATTTCTTCAGCAATTACGCAGACCAGGCACTTCTAATCAAAGCCTGCCTCCTTGTGTTTGCAGCACAACATCCTCAAAGTAAAGAGTCAGACACACTTAAGTTTTTTTTAACTTAAATTATTTTATTGACTACAAATCACGTATTTTCTTTTGGCTGGGCAATCTATGTAGCCTACCTTCCTGGTATTCCCTTATATCTGTTCAATCAATTGATCCTTACTGAATATGAAACACCTACCAGTATGACTATAATTAATAAAATAATGAGAAACGTGGAAAAAGTGTCAGACAGAACAGTACAGATTTTAAATGAAAGCGTTGATTATAACAGTCCTGAACACATCACTAATTCTAAAGAGATCAGAAATTACTTTATAAGGAGAATCGTCTCATGTGATTATTTTATATATATTATACAAATCAACAGCTAATTGATTATATGCTAATTTGAATGCCCAAAAACAGAGTTAAGCACAAAGGGTTTGCAAGGAACATGCAGGACCACAAGAAATAAAACCCGATCTTAACTTCAGCAGTATTTCTTGAAAGTAAAACATTAAGTGTGGTAAGTTGCACAAGAGTACCCACGTTATTCTCTAGTATTTTTCATATGAAAAACAATGTGGTAGTTGAAAAACACAAAGCACCCTGATTGCACCTATCCATATTGTGTAAAACAGAGGTTAACATCTATCAAATTATATTTTCTTTAAATCAACATAAGCCAGCAGTATCAAAAAGGTCAGAATCCTGCTTTCTCTCCAAGCTTGTTCTTTGTCTTTATGTGAGCAACAGCTGCTTAAGCAGTAGTGCAACTGGCCCAGCTGAAATACCTTGTTCTCCACCATCTAATTACATCAAGATTTGCTTCTCAAGTATCTTTAGGGTAGGAATGCGAAGCCAGAGGACTACAATATCTTCCTTAGGTGGTAGTTCTGGTTTATGCTAACTTAATGCTTCAGATGAACTACACTCAAAAAAGAAGTGAGAGAAAGTTTGAAGTGGTATATGCAAAATAAATGTGCAACTGCCATAGGAATTCCAAGCTATACAGACACACCTTTGGTGTCTGTAGATGCTGAAGAGACACAGAATATTAACCTGAGTACTAAGTAGTTCCTTCTGACAATTTTATTGCTATGGTACAGAAAGTAGCATTTCAGGTTGCAAATACATCTTACCAGAATTCAGCTCCTTCTCGTATTCACATTAGTGTCTGTAATGGCTCTTACTTTCAGAAGTACACAAGTAGAATTAAAATGCACACACCCAATTTATATTCATACTCAAAATAACTGCCCCATGAAGACGTTAACATTAGCAGGAAAACTTTTCGCTGCGGATGAACCACTTGTGGCAATACTCCAAAGCTATGAAAACCTTAACTCAGATCTCCAATCTGACAGTTGCACCATTCCCCCTCACACAGCAGCTGTGCAAGGAGCCCTCTGACAGAAATGCAGCAGTGTCCCATCACATGAGCTTGTACCACAGAGTCCCCTCGGCTGACCGCTGTGCCTCACCACCCGTCTGCTCCTGCCACATACCTGTTTCCAGACATACACAGCAGAGGTGCTGGTGTGCTCCAGCACACAGCTAGCTCTTCTCACACAATTTGTTTTTGGAAACGTATACAGCTCCTCTGAAACATATTTTGAAAGCTCAATACAGAGATGTTCTGAACCTTTTTTCAAGTGAAGCGTCTAATGAGAAATATTTCTTTCTTTCAGCTCTATGTAAAAAGTGTTGGTTTCAGAACATGACCTGAAAAATATCCCAAGTTTTTTATACATTTGGATTTATGCTTCAAAAATACACATCTTTAGGAAGAAGCAGATGTTTGGAACTTTAAAAGTTAGTAAAGACCTGTAAAAAAGTTCATAAACCTATTTTTGCATCAGAAAGTACTAAACAATAAAATCTGATGAAACATGAATTTTGTATTTTAGTCAATCCAGCCAGATTTACCAATTATAGAAGGAAATAAGCATCATTAGTGGAAAATGAGTGAAAATGAATTCATCTCCTTTGCATACGTAAAAGAACATAGGATCTAAACAAGACTTTTCTTGGAAAGTTCACTTTTTTTTGTTGTTTTTTTTTTAAGGGAACAACATAACCAGAAAGATATCTCTATCATATAGTCCCTACTGCACTCAAGATATGCTGATTTACTAAAATCAAATATATGCTGAAGTACTCAAATGAAAGAAAAAAAAATCAAATTACAGAAGTATAAAAAACTTTCTGTTATTTTTGTAATCAAACTTTTTTTTTTCCAATTAAATAGACCTGGTGTCATGTCTAATAAAAAATGAAAAAATAAAAACAAAAATACAATGCATCTTGACCTAGTGGGTGCTTCTTGTCACACTAATAATTGTTTGTCGTGTGTTTTTCCAGTAAAAAAACATGACAACACTACTGAAAATATTCATTGTTCTACTATGTGGCTGTCCGGTTCGTCTGGTGGCACTTTCCCACACTAGCACAGTATCCCTCCGTAATGCAAAAATTAATGCCATTCTTCTGACACTAAGTTGACAGAGTGCTTTTCACAGCATTCTTAAGCCTGAATTTCATATGTTCAACATTCTAAAACTAAGACTGAGTTATAAATTAATCCATTTGTTCCACCTGTAATTTTTTTAATGCTTGGAAGACAAACTATTGACTAGTAATCCCCTCAAATGATCTCCCGCCTCAAGAAAAAAACAATTAAAATTAAAAAAAAAGAATGAAAAAAGCAAATCACATAAAGACTCACTTCTGCTGACTGCAGTTTGAAACTATCTATGACCTGTTAGCCTTAGGGATTTTTCAAGTGTGGTGATCAACTGACAGAAGTTGAAGGTGACTTACAGTGGCCTTGCATTTCTTGATAAGTGGTGTAAATCCTTGAGAAAGAAAGGCTCACAGCTCACACCCTGACAAACTGTGGATTAGATGAGTTAGTCTGAAAGACTTACATAGGAGAGTATGATCTTTGCTCCGTTCATTGCAATGAAAGTGAGTAAAACTGAGCCACTTCCCCCTTCCTCAAGAACCCCGAAGAAGTAACCGTACTACCTTGACAGAAAATAAAGAGGACATTATTAAGATTAAAGACTCTCAATCCTAAATTGCCTAATCAGATACAGAACAAGGAGGCGGCCTTTACAGCAGGAGAAAATCTCTGAAAAGACTCCCAGGTAAGTTTTGCGTGATAGTTGTTAGGACTATCCTAAGGCAGAACACGTTTGCTCTACATATGTGAGCACAAACATCTCTTTAAGCTTACAACCTATCCGCTGCGACTGCTAAGAGGCTTATCCCAGAGAAACACAGCACACGAACGGCGCGCTGGGGCTTGCCACCGGGAAGAGCACGGCACCGCCCCAAAAGGAGGGCCCGACCCGCACCCAGCGAGCCCCGCCAGCAGCGGAAGGGGCACGCCGCGTCCGGACCAACGGCCACTGCCCGGGGGATGGCTCAGGGGGCCAGCGGGACGGGGTGGGGCGGGACGCGACCAGCTGGGCCTGGAGCAGACGGGGCGGCGCGGCGCGGCGCGGCGCTGCGACCGCAGCACTCACAGTAGTACGCCACCACCGGCTCCCGCTTGTCCAGCTCCTGCGCGGTCCGCAGATGGTGCTGGATACTCTTGAACTGCGGCGGCAGCGGGGGAAGCGCCGTGGCTGCCATCGCGCGGCGGCGACAACAACAACGGGCAGCGACGGCTCTCACTCCCGAGCGCGGAGCCGGTCGCTTCCGCTTCCGGCGCGGGGCGTCGGGACGCATGCGCGGGGCGAGGGGCTGCTGGTGACGCGGCGCCCGGTAAGAGCGCCCCCTGCTGGGCAGGAGGTTTCACGCAGCGCCTGCTAGCTAACGGCGGCCTCGGCCCCTTTCAGGAGCCCGGCGGCCCGAGGGAGGGCATCCGTAGGACAAGGCCATGAACAAACATCAAGGAGTGGTTGTAGGAGTGTAGTATAGAAGCTGTCTGGCGCAAAGCAGCATCTGACGCAAAGGCAGTCACGTCATTTTTTGAGTGTATTGAATTTGTTTCACTGAAGATGATGGAGGAAGCAATTACGGCTCCTCGTTAAGTGAGAGTTGAAGTGGGTGTGATGTCTGGCTAGAGACCAATCTGACTGCAAACTCATGGGCCAGGGATTGCGCTGAGTGCTGCTGGAAGAAATGAGGCAGGAAAACAATGAAAAAGTGAAAGAAGCACTTAAATTTTTTTTGTGTAAGCCACAGACATACTTCTTAGGGTGTTCTGGGAGACGGACTTCATGTTCATTCTGTAAAGAAATAGAATCGTATCAAAGAATCCCCAGGTTTATTATGTAATTCCTTCCATAATAGGGAAAAAAAGCTTCGGGATCATCTCAAGTAATTGCTAAATACTTGAGCTAAAATCAGCCCGGCACTGAAACACAGGCATGCTATGAGTCTCAGAGGGAGTGAGAGTGGAGGGAAGCTGATTGAAAGCAATATAAATGATGACAAAACTGGTGCGAATTTGGAAGAGTGGAAGAAAGAAAAGTTGAGAGACACTTGAGAATACAGCAAGTGCCAGGAAACAAATGGCAAATACAGGAAAGAGAAGCGCTGGCAACCGTGGGGAAATGGTTTCTTTACGTGGAGATAAAATCACCATCCATGTGTTCACAGTCACAGAAAAACAGTTGCACTAAAAAGCAATAATTCACATTTTGTTTACCAGTGAAAAAAAAAAATGGAAGCGAGGAATTCGAGAATTTTCATTTCACAGGAAATCTGATTTGAACTGGAACAACTTTCAAAATGTTCCAGGCTGTGACCACAAAAGAAATGCAAGGTGATGGGTAGTCCAGCTTCTAGACACTTCCAAAAGGGTCCTCACGCAGTCCCACGACAGACCTGGTTCTGCAATGCTCCTGGATGTAATAGGAAAATTCCTGATGGGCTGGGGGATCTGACACTCTTCTGGCCTTTCTAAAGTGTTTTGAAATCTGCAGCAGAAATGTAACAAGCAATGGAAATATACTGACAAGGCTGTGATTAAGTTATTTTAATTTTGTATGATTTATGTCTGATTGAATATGATGCCAAAAATATGTGTTAGTTTCACACAAGTTAAACTTAATTCAAGAAACAAAGCTAGTCTTCACCCCTTCAGTGTTACAGGTATCAAGCTGTGTTTAAAGACACTGAAAGGTTCCGTTTGACATTTCTGGTTCCTGGATTATTGTTAACTAGTGATGAGTCTTGCACCTGGGGGAAGAATGCCCCTTGGAGAGGAATGACCCCAGGCACCAGAACATGCTAGGTGCCACCCAGCTGGAAAGCAGCTTTGTAGAAAAAGATCTAGGAGTCCTGGTGAATGCCAGGCTGGACAAGTCAGGAATGAGCCCTTGCCACTAAGAAGGCCAACATTATTCTTGACTGCATTACACAAAGTATTGCCAGCAGATCAAGAGAGATGATCTTTCTCCTCTACTCAGTAATGGTGAGACCAGATCATTAGTCCAGTTCTGGGACCCTGCGCACAAGGAGAAACCTGAACGTAGTGGGAATAGTCCACTGTAGAGCTACTAAGGTGATCAAGGGACTGGAGCACCACTCCTGTGAGGAGAAGCTGAGAGAGCTGGGTCTGTTCAGCCTGGAGAAGAGGAGGCTCGCTGGAATCTTATCAGTATGTATAAATACCTGAAGGGAATATGAGAAGATGATGGAGACATGCTCTTTTCAGTGGTATCTGGTGACAGGACAAGAGGCAATGAGCTCAAGCTGGAACACTAGAGGTTCCATCTAAACATCAGGAAGCACTCCTGTACTGTGCGAATGATGGACTGTTGACACAGGTTGCCCAGAGAGATTTTGGAATCCCTGGTGATCTTCAAAATCTGCCTGGAGATGCTCCTGTGCACCCTGTTCTGGGTAGCTATGCTTGAGCAGGGTTTGGACCATATATACTCAGAGATCCCTTTTGACCTCAGCTGTCCTGTGATTCTGCATCTAAGTCTCATGTTTTATTGAGATCCTGAAAAAATATTACTCTATTCAGTAGCCAGGAAAAATGATGAACAAGGAACAGGAGGAAACCTTTCCATTATTTAAATTTTTTTTTTTTTTTCTCTAAGAAATACATTCAAAAAGCAAATGAAAGATAGCTTATCTATTTGTCTATATTGTATATAGGAAACTACCTCGTCCTTTCTTTCCATTTCTGAAATCTGATTATTTTTTTCCATGACCTCACTTCAATGCAAGGACTAAAATTACTTCTAAGTTTAAAATATATATTAGTCCTTACAAAAGAAACTATAGCATAAGAAAACATCTTGTTCTGATCTAGAAAAGTACACATACTTCATGGAATAATTTTAGCATGCAGACTTCATTTTAATTGCTACTCTATCAACTTTAGACAGAGCAATTGCTACTCAGATGTGACACAGCAGAAAATTCTATGGGTCCAGTCCTGCAGTCATACACAGGCAAAACTAACTGAAATCAAACCACGACTGGACACAAAATTTTTTTTTTTGAGATTTTCTTTTTTTTCACACTTCTAAGCTTCTTACGCAAACTAGGTAATATCGATGAATGCGTTGTCACCACAATGGATTGCAGCAGTGGCATTGCTTGGCACAAATGCTAGAACACTTTCTGATGTCCAGAGAGTATCAACCACAGATTAATTCTGAAGCCATAAAACATGGAAGGACTTTGGAATGGCTTTTCCTGGAAGGACAATAATCTTAAGAACCAGTGACAAGCACATCCAGTTGAGTCTGTTGAGAAAAGTAATGTATTCTACCACATTGTCAATAAAAATAAGTGTATAAATAATCACCTCATCACAAAGACATCCCTCTGGAAGACAAAGCAGCAGGCCATTAATACATGTTATTGTCTGAAGCTTATTACCTTTGATCTATACATGGAAACAAAGATTATTCATATAATTGTTTTTTGTTGAGAAATAATTGTCACATAACTACTCTACAGTGGTAATCACAAATGTGGTTCTTCTGTGACGCTGCATAGAGGACAGGAGATGCATGCTCCAGGCACCAGTACAATCACCAGTAGGAACACTTAGAATACCTAAAATGTTGCAGAATCATAGTTGTTAGGTCATTTACAACTGCACTGGGTCAGCTAAAATGGGCGTATATTGGAATATTTCGCAAGCCTGTTTTTAATTTAAATCAAATGCATAAATACTTAGGTGGCATAGTAAAGGTGGAAAACACAGGTATGATTTAATCTGAAAAGCTCAGTTGCTTTTTGAAAGGTGAAGATTGTTGTTATGAAGGACTGAAAGTACAACTCCACATTCAGTCACAAATGGAAGTTCATTACAAGGCAAATATTCACAAAAAAAAGCTAAGTGATAATAAGCCCAATCAGTTACTACTTCTTATATGGAACAATTATGTTTAATGTTTGCAGTTTATATTTTTAATATTGGATTTCTACAATCACAAGAGAATTACCTGCAGAGTTACAGGCTTGAACTGGTTGTAACAGAGAAGATTAACCTCCTTCTGATCTGAGTCACATCTGAAATGGAAGGCCTCGTTTCCATAAACAGCAAAGCTCAAAACACCAAAGAAAATCACAAGGACTGATCCAAAGAAAAGAGGAACTGGCCAATTACTATTGGAGGCCTGAGCTGCATATTACAGGGCTACTCCGCATTTAAACAAAAATGAACAAAATTACTGTTGGAGGCCTGCTTGCTCTTTATCATCATCCAAAATATTTATTTTATCCTCTCTGTTTGAAAAATAAAGAGAAGTGAAGGCAGCAGTAGCTCTCTAAAAAAATAATGTCTCAGAACATGTTACTATTGCTATGCATTTTCTATAATCAGTAATGTATCTAGCCTTTATCAGTTAATCTGTCAGTTTCACTGCCTTTATTGGTACACTGCTGTTGGAAGAAGTACCAGACAAAACCAAATGCTTCAGGGGAAAGCCCACTCATTCTGCTACTGTCTCAATTTACATGATGGTAAAATAGCAACCACCATGCCATCATGAACCTAAAGACACTTGTTCTTGCAAATCGTCAGTTTCTTAAAAGGGACCTTTCTAGCACCTAGGCCTGTTTCTGTGGGAGAAGCTCCGCTGCTTGAGAGGGAGGGCAGGTACCCAGCAAAGATCAAGAGCTGTGGGAGCTGTGTCCCAGCTTACTTGGCCTTTTGTCCCTGTGTAGGCCTTGGCTCTCTGTAACTCTCAGACAACAGTGTTAGTGGTGCTGCTGCCAGCTTCCCTGCCCTTGTGCTGCTGCCCTGCCCTGGCCTGCTGAAGCCTTTCTCCCCTGGCTGGAGGGACTTGCAGGCCCTCTCACCAAGTGCCAGTGGTCACCCACTGGCTGTGGGGGTTCCCTGCCACTGCTGCTTCCCTGCCCCAGCTGTGATGCTAATGAGTTCAATTTGCAGCATCTGGAGTTTATAAATTAAATAAGTTAAAAAATAATTTTAATTAAGTCCCATAAAAAGAAGGGATATAGACAAACTTGGAAGCTGCTGGTCCAAGATTCTGTATTCAAAGAAATGACAGCAATTTAATTAAGACAAATAAAATCCACTAGAATGTTATCACAAATAACCTAATAGCAGTAATTGTTATTAGCAATTTGTCAGCATACTCCATATGTACAGTTGTAGAACTCCAGAAGAGCTCCTGCCAGTGCCAGGCTCTGCTGGTGGTCACAGCCACTTAATGAAGCATGGAAACAAACCTCCACCTGTTAGTTTGGATCTGGTGAGGGTTTTGTTAGAAGACTGGAGATACGAAGCTGGAAGAAGAGGCAGCTCACTGTTCAGTTGCCGATGCTCATCAGCAGGACTGAGTGCTGTTCAGCCACCAAATCTGGAGAGGAGCTCTTACTCTTTGGCCTCCAGACTCATGAAAGAGCATCCTCCACAGCTGGTTGCAGTGTGACTTCAAGCTCCTGTGATAAAAAGTTTTGTCCCTTCCACAACATATGCTCATACACAGGCAAACATAGGCAGGAGGAGGTAAGAGATGGGAGTAGGGCTTCCTTTCACATGTAGATTTAGCTGCTGTGTCAGTAAAAGATACCACAATGACTATAATAACTGTGTGATTAAAAAAAAAAGTTGTAAATCATGAAGACATACTTTGTAAGGGGAATCTGCCCTGGAATAGCTGAGTGCTATGTTATGAAGATGGTGAAAAATGGTTCAGTAACTGTGCTATTTACTATACCTCCTTTGTCAGTTAATTAAAAGTGTTTTTATCTCTTAGAGAACAGTAAAAGGTGTTGTATTAGTAGAATAACAGTGGATTTCTAAGTTTTTTTTATTATGATCTGATGCTTCTCTACGTGTAGAAAACGCTGAAGCTTCTATGTCTTGAATGAACTAAAAACAATAGTATTTCACAGAGGTATGTGATTTGCAATAAAATACTATACTTCTTAGGGTGTATAATGAACCTTCACATTTAAAAAATGCAGTAACTGCTATTACTGTACATTGTTTTGTATTTTTTTTTCTGTTCATAATACATGTGGAGCTTCATTAACATCCAAAGCTATTTTTTTTTATCCCACACTAACATAAAATTACTAAATTAACTCATCATGCTGGATGTATTTTTAATATCGGTAATATTTTAATCATTTGATTCCTCAAAAATGTCAGTTACTGTTGAACATATAACAAATAACATTTGTGTTGGTATTTCTTACGACTTCTTAAAGCAACGCTTAAGAAACATAATAGGAAAATTACTAGTTTTTTTGCCATAGTGGATCTTTCAGTGCTTTTTATTATGCTTTGTATGTAGTAGCCATTATTTTCACACTAATCGATGAACATGAACCTACAGTAATAACAACATTTGGTCAGAGAGCACTTGATTTCATTATATATAGCAGCAATAATTAAGGACACATTTTAGGTAAAAAAAAACTGTGAACTGCACTGTATAAATGCTACTGTATAGCTTTTTGTTGTTAGCTGGGGATGAAATAACTACTTGCCTGATTGGGTCACCTGATCTAAGACAAACAGATAATTCCCTGTATGACCACAGACACAGTATGGAAGCTTGGGTATCTGTATTGTGATAAAGACACTAAAAGAAGAGTTTGCTGGGAATGCTCTGCTGTTGTTCTGGAAACAGTTAAGGAATACAGCTGAATTGGAATAAAAAATGAATTTTGGAGGGGCTGTGAATTAATCCTGATACAAACACTATGGATGTCTGTGCTTAGACCCCACTGAATGTGATGGATGGATCTGTAATAACACTGTTAGTTTCTTAGAAATGGTTCAAATGCATATCCTATGAACTGAAGCACAGGAAGCTCATCATCCCACTAGGAGGAACTGAAATCAATGTGTTTTCTTGTGTCATGTGTGTTCAATGTGTTTTGTAACACCACATTAAGAGGATGATTTGAGATGTGAGTAGAATAAGCTGGTATTGCAAGTCTGAATGCAGTCTGCTAAGGCAGCTCAAGCAGTTGTTTGGGACTTGCTTGACAGAAAATCATTATTTGTTTTGAATTTGCAGGAGCAGCTGTCTGTTGGTTGTCTATTATACACAAATAAGGCAGAAGACGTTGATATCAGACTTGTTCCCAGCTGAGACTTCAGCTTGTCTCTTAGCTAAAGTATGAAATTTAATGTGTTTTTTTAACCTTTTAATGAACAGTTCTACTGAATAATCGCAGTTAAGCAAATAGAAACAAAATGCTTGCTTAAAAATACTCTTTTACTTAGAGTTCTGCTGAATAGGGATGAACTGACACTTTAATGTTAAGCACTCAGTTCATTACTTTATTAGTGAATTTAAATGTAATGTCGCATAGTGTCATTATTAGATAATAGCCACAATGAAAGAAGCCTTATCTGCAATGAAAATAAATTGGTGCCATTAAGATTTTGCCAAAGAAGAACTTCGGAGATAGCCTCTTCTGTCAGTTTTGGTTTGCAGGGTTCCTCACACATCAAAGCCGAGGGCCAATGGAGGACTCTGCTAGCCAGAGGTTGGTGCTCCGCTGCAATTCCGACCAGAGATGGAGGTTGCCTCACCTTCAGCTAGAGCAGGAGGCTTATGGCAGAAGTGGCTTCTTTGTTTCCTCCTGGCTGGCTTATATTTAGCACACAGAGGAGTGGACAGCAGAACATGCTTCTTATGCAATTTGTCAGGATGCAAAGGCTGGGAGCTGAGAAGTACAGACAAAAGAGAGCCTCTTAGCTTTCTTTTCTACAGTCACCATGTCCAGTCATGTATCCTTAATGAAGATAAGTTTTCACACTGCTGATTGCTGCAGCCCTGCCAGGCCTGGGAGCCATACACTGCTCCTGCTTGTAGGCCTGTGCTCTCAGTACAGAGTACTGCTGACAGACACAACTTGGCTCTGACAAAACAGTATAGTTACTTCTTCTGTTACCTGGAGTCTCAGGAGGAAAAAGAGCTGCATGGCACATACCTGACATTTTTTTCTATTAATTAGCTGGTGCTTAGAGCTTGGCTCTGGGCAGCCACAGTTGAATTCAGCATTTCTCTTTTCAGCATACCCAGTTTGCTAGCTCATGACATTTGTAACATTCTCTACACAAATCCATAACAATTCTTTTTAGAGTGCTCCCCACATCCATTTCTCCCAGGGAAACTATTGGCATTGCCTATGAGATGACTTACTTTCAATGTTATTTTACCAGTAAAAGAGTAATACGGGTTTGATATTTAGATACCTAGACTTACAGTTTGAGGTCTGGCCATAGAGATGTAGCCTTAGAAGCCCCAGCACTGAGTATTTTGTATCCAGATAGAGACCCCTTATCTCCATCCTCTCCTTTTTCCATTTCTGACTACTGTTCCAGTCAATGCTTGAACACCATTCCTGCTGCCCATATAGCAGCACTGGCAAACCATTTGTCTGTTTTGAAACCTGGAAAGAAACCTAGTAATCTATTTCTGCCCTTCAAATGCTTTTTAAGTAAAGCCTCTGACTCAAGAAGCTGGAAGATAATGGAAGTCTCTGCGAAAACAAGCTCAAATTAAGAAAGGCTGAATTCAAGTAACAATAGAGAAGATGTGACTTACTTATGGTTATTAGACATCCAGCAGTCAAGGAGAAATTACTCTGTGCTACATGTCCACTTTTTCCAACTGTATCTGCTGGTTTAATGTGTGATACTAGAAACCTTTCTGTAAAGTTTGATCTCTTATGCTCAGTGTTTTAAATAATAGCTGTTGCTTCTTTGTTGTCTTGGTCGTGCGTGTGCGTGCGTGCGTGCGTGCATGTGTGTGTGTGTGTGTGTTTTTAATGTGTGATTGATGATTACTTCCAGCTGTATCTGTATACAGCTGCACAGTTCACTCATTCAGTTTGCAAGTCTGCATTTTGAATTACAGACTACTTGCTGTAGGCAGTTTTGGTGGCAGATATGCTTAGAACTTTGTTGGACTTGTAAAATTTTTATGATGTGCAAGTCTGAAATTAGCCCTGGGATTACTGAGTACCTTGTTCTGCCTGAATATGTGTGAAGGGAGACATTTTCCATGCTAGAAGCAGGTCTCAGTAGAGAGCATTTGTGAGATGCGTGGAATTCTTCATTCCTACACAGACTGACTTGGCATCCCTACATTGGGGAATTACAGATGAGGCCTTGCCTCCCACATTTCCCAGCTTTCACAGTCTCTGCCCTGTGGTGTCAGAGTCCCAGATAGGCTCCCTCCGCACAGCTTGATTTCAGCTTGTGCACAGTTTCTTTTTTACTAAGCAGGCATACATGTACTACTCCCTTTCTCCTTTGCTGTCATGCCAGTTTTTGTATCATAGCAGGAAGATGAGTTTATTTCTAGAGTATAATCTGAAATATCAACCCAAGGGATTATTTTTTTTTCTTTTGTTTGAAAAGAGAATGATGAACAATCTGCATGTGAGGATCTGAATTCCAGCTGTTTTATGTCAAGGTCTGTGGAACATTTCTCTCTCTTTTTTGCCTTTGCAGGAAATTATATTCTTACTGTTTGAGTATATTCTCTTGCCTTTACACAGACTTCCGATGAATGACATTAGAAGCATAATCTAACTTTCTGTTTCCTTTGAGCTGGAGATACTCACAGTCTCAAAAGCTTATTTCCTTGCTGTTTGGAGTTCTGCAAATACAAAGTAGTTAAAATCAAATGCTGCTGAAAGTCAGTAACATAAATTCCCACTGAATATGATCCTAATTCTGTCACCTTAGGAATTCCATCTTTTGGTCTACAGGACAGATGAAATATAGTAAGGTAGAAGAAATTCTCCTGGAGAGCAGCAATATCAGTGTAGCTGTAGAGCAAAAAATTCTCACCTTTCCCAGTGGAAGCTGCAAATGAAGTTTATGCCAACAGAAGCTTCTAAAATGTTCTTCTATACTTTTAATTACTATTATACTATTACTAATAGTATATATACTATATACTATTAATACTAATTCATGCAAAGAGATTCAGCTTTTGCTGCTTTGGTTAAATTGATATTAAAGATGTTAAATTTAAACTACCTTATTTAAAGAATTGTATTGATTGTTCACATACAAGCCCATTTCCAAACAAATAAGTGAAAGGACCACAGCTTATACTCTGGCTCACGGAGTTAAAAACATGGATTGGATACATCCAAGGGAAATAAAAAAGAATGACTAAGATTGTTTGCAGGAAGATGAATATTGATGATTCTGGAAAAGTTAATGTGCACACAACATAGTAGAGGATACCAGCAATTGTGAAAATTTCCAAGTTGACTGTAAGGCTGCCTCTGAGGGAGTGTAGGTGAATTTAACACAGTGTGGAGGAAAGCATCATCAGCAGAATTTCCTGTATCTTCTAAAAAACTAACCAACATTACATTAAATATCAATTTACACATCTGTAATACATATTCTAGGAAGTTAGAAGAGTCACAAGGATCAACAAACAGATATAGGTAGCTGTAACTTTCCAGAAGAAATAATACTTCTGTTAATCTTACTAAAGATTAAGTTAAATCACTGATGTTTTTAAAATTTGATTCCTACACCAGACAACGTGCCATGGATAGGCCATATATTCCTGCACAGGTAACACACTTTGCTCTTGGTATTCCAGTGGTCAAACTCATTTTCCCACTTCAAAAAGACCTTCATGCATACATTTCCTTTCTCCATATACTTCTTACAAACCCGCAGTTCTTCAAGATAATTATTTTATTAAGGTGAGAAAGCAAAGTCACTGCAATCTCTCATACATCCTCCTGTCTGAGAAGAGGAAGAAGAATTATCTGTACATGGAGGATGTTACTGGCAAATGCCAGTGTTAATTTGTGTTAGCCCTTTATCATGAAAACTTGAGTCCTGTCTTGCAGCATATTTGCACTGCTACCTAAACTCATGGCTTCTGGTGGAAACAGATGGAACTGTTTGGAGAAAAATCCATGTGCATGCCCAAAGAAGTAGTAAGTACTTCCTCACTGGAAAGCAAGAGACGCTTAGGGCAAATACTGTACACTTCATAGAGGCAAACATTCTCCATTCTGATGTACCGCTTGCACAGTAAATGATGGATAAAACACATTACCTGTCCCCCATTTCCCTATTTGAGGGAATGTGAAATGCAACTTTGCAAAGTAAATCCTAAAACTTTAAAGGCAGCTGATGGCTTTCAGTAGGATCTTTTCATAACCTGCAGCTGGACGACAAGAATAAAATCCCTTCATCTCCAAGTGCTCCCGTCACTCTGTGTTTCAAAGTGCTGTGGTTTCAGCAGGGTGAATTGGGAAGATCCATGCCTGGAAGACGGCTCCCCTCCGTGCAAGGTCCGCCTTGGCGTCTCGGGGCAGAGGCGAGCGCAGAAACGGGGGCGGAGGGCGGGGAGGCTCCTCCCAGCGTCAGGTATATACTGGAGCTATGGAATAAGAAGCGGGCTCGTTCCGCGCTTTGCTCGCGGCTCCGACACGACCCGCAGGGCCGGCAGCACCGGCGCCGCTGGACAGCTCCGCCGCGGGCGCGGGAGGCGAGCGCACCGAGCCTCCGCTGGCAGCAGGGGCCCGAGGTGCTCCGTGCAGGGCAGGCTGCTGTCGTGGTAGCTGTTGCTGAGCCCCAGGATCTCACCCTCCTGTCTTCCCGGAGAAGGGCTTGTCCAAGGAGCTGAGGGGGAGTGGCACATATTGTCTTCTTTTTATTTTTTTGTGTCGTTCTCTCTTTTCTGTGCCTGAGAACGGTGTGCCATCTGCAACTCAATGGAGAAAAAGAGGGAGGAAGAAGGGCAGAAGGAAAAAGGGATAAAGTTGGTTGACTTGCAGAGAGGTGAAGATTTTTAGTGTCTCCCACTGGACTTTACACTGGAGCCCTCCAGGATGGAGGCAGAGCTGCTGTCTGAGCTCACAGCACTGCCCCTCGGGGGCAATGGGAGCGTCCAGCTGGTGCCAGACACAGCCCTGCTGCCTCCGGCGTGGGGCATGGCCATGTTCACTGTCCGCTGCGTGATCCCTTCGCTCTACCTGCTCATCATCACTGTGGGCTTGCTGGGAAATGTCACCCTCATGAAGATCTTCATCTCCAACAGTGCCATGAGGAGTGTGCCCAACATCTTCATCTCCAGCCTGGCTGCTGGCGACTTGCTCCTGCTGGTGACCTGCGTGCCAGTGGATGCCTCTCGCTACTTCTCTGAGGAGTGGCTCTTTGGGGAGGTGGGCTGCAAGCTCATCCCTGCCATCCAGCTCACTTCTGTTGGTGTCTCTGTCTTCACGCTGACTGCCTTAAGTGCTGACAGGTAGGAAAGCCAGGCTGTCCCTTAGGCTAGCCTGAGCTGGCAAGAAAGGTAAGGCACTCCTCTGATAAGGTACTCCTGGTTTTCAGTCCCCTTAGTTCCACCTGTGAGTTGCTCATAAGTCTCCTTCCCTCTGACTGACAGCATGTCTGATACTGACTTAAGTTAAAAGGTTTCTGCAAATGGGTGTGCATGTGGCTCCAACTTCCAGGGTGTCAGAAGCAGGAATTGGGACTTAGCCCTGTTTCTGCACCTCCGGGATGGCCAAGTAATGGCTTGTGTACTGAAATCTTATTTGTTAGAGGAAGGATTTAGGTTCTAAACATGATCGATGCCAAGTCACAGTGATATATCAACAAGAAGTGAGCAGCTTAAACTGAGTCAAACACAGGCATATTTTTAATAGATTTATTTCTTTCTGCTGAGAAAGTCTGTGTGAGAGCGTGTGAAAGCGTGTGTGTGTGTGTGTGTGTGTGTGTGTGCTTGTGCCTTAAAAGAACAGCAGGTTACCCAAGGTGACTATCAGAACTGGTTCAGCCTCTGAGAACTTGGAGACACCAAACTGTTCTACTGGAATTGTCACTCCTGAACTTTTGATTCAGACTGTCCATTTTGTCTTCCTTGGAGCTTACATAAAAATGGGGGTAGAGAGAAACAAAACTAGAAGGGAACATCTCCATCTCTACTGCTTCTCAAATTAGGAAGGAATAGAGGGCTGGACTCCCAACTTTTCTTCCCAATTAATTTAAATGGATACTTTAGGGATTTATAGCAAATAGGTAGCTGTTAAACTGTGCTTCAGGCTAAGAAATGCTAAATTTGGCATTGTAATTTGGCAACCTTAAACTAAATTAGATTATCCTTCCTTATCTAAGCACTTTTATTCAGCCAGAAATGAAAATGTTAAATTCCTTCTTTGTAGGAAGAACCCCTTATTCTTTTGTTGGATTGTGTTACATTGGTGCATAAAGTAAAGGCTTGAAGTTTGATAGTGTATCTTCAGACTTACAGTAAAGTTTCTTCAAAACCTTAAACCCTTTTTTTATGGAGTATAGCTGTAATTTTTCTTTTTCTTCACCAGTGCAGTAAATCATTTGATTCCATCTAACAGTACTCTTCAGTAGCCATCAATTTCAATGGTATTTGAATCAGGATCTAAAATACCTCTATATAAAGCCTATGATGTATGAAAATTGGTTGTTTTCTTGAAGAGGAGCATGCAAAATATACTTTAAAGTGAATGCCTGTAATGCTTTGATTACCTCAGTTAAAGAATTTGTCAAAAATTTTCCTCAGAGAGCCAAGCAAACCTTGCATTTTCATTTCTGCTCTCTTTCTACTATTTTAAAAGTATGAATGTGCCATATTACTTGAAATGGGAAGAAGCTATTTGAAGAGGAGATCATATCTCTAGTGAAATATAATGAGAACAAGTGCTGGTAGTTTGATGTTTGTGTCTTCATTCATTTACTTTTTATATAGATTTGAAGCTTTTTTTTTCTGCCTTTTTCATATTGTTTTATAGTCTTCTTTTAAAACAGGAAAAATGCAGGAAGCAATAAAGCTGAATCTATTTGCGCTGAATGCATTTAGAATTACACATCCTACCAAACAGCTACAGATGGCATGATGTGACCATATAAGCTCTTAATAAATACATTCCCCTAGTAATTTGAAGTACATATTATAAGCAAGTATCAGAAATGGTTATATGAAGACTTTAGCAGCTCTGTTTCTTTAACTTCCGTACTTATGTTTTCACTTATTGAGAAAAAAATAAACAGTCAGGAAACACCAGCTTCAGAAAACAGAGTCTTTTATCCTAGGTGCCAATTCATCCCTCAGTGAAACTGGCATGGCTCTCAGTGGAATTTGAATTGGACTCGGTTATACTATTTTGTACAAGAGAAACTTCTCTTGAACTAAAGAGGAGGCATTGGTATGAGTGGTTTTTGTTCTTGCTGTTGCACTGATTTGTGGCAAGTTACTAAGCTGTGACATCTTTACATGATTCAGTTATGGGGGAAACTGTGCAGATAATTATGCTGGCAGATGGGTAGAAGTGGCATCAGCCTGCAGCTAAGAGGTGATGAGGAGAGGCCTGTCTGGAGACAGTGTTGTCTCCAGATAGGCAAAATATGATGCAAGTAGTTTGGTAGCTGTGATATGGATATTAGTTTCCATTATAATCTGGTACAAGTCTGGTCTGGTAGACAAGAATGGCTTTGCAGTGAGCTCTTCTTTCACAGTTTATGCTCCAAGTACACTGCAATATGTGATCCCTGAAGTATTTCCTACTTTTTACTTCCTTTAACTGGACAACTATATATAACTCCATGCAATGATAGCACAAAAGAAGAGGTTTATAAATATTTACAGTTCTTTACACTGTTCCTACATGAGTTAAGATAAAAAAGGATATCTTGATTTCCGCAGTGTATTCAGAAATTCAGCCTAGTATGTTACATGCATAGGGTAGAGTTAGCAGTAACAGCTAGAAACAAAATCTGAGCAATTATTACCTACAAACTGAGGCTACAAGGAAAAAAAAAACCAATACATTGTTTACATCTCTTTTCTAAACTTGCTTAATTTCATATGGCTTTTTGTCAAAAAAGTATCTCTCAGCATCACTTGTGCTTTCATTGTGAGAGGTATGCATCTTCTGTCTGGAAGCTTTACTACCTGAAAGTGAGATTATTTTGGTGTTTTCTTGTGTACAAATATTATCTGAAATTTGTAACACTGCTTTGCAGACTTTGCTAGAGCATGCTAACAGATTACATTCAGCAGCACACAACAAATTGGCCCAAGTTTGCCTGTCCCCATCTCAGAACCAGCTTCTGGTCCCGTCCCAGCCTTGGGCTCCTGTGGGCTCTCTCTATGGGTCTGGCTGCTGGGGTGGGCAGTTGTGCCCTACTGCAGCCCCACAGACCACAGACATTGCAGTAGTGGTGTTGTCAGTGCAGTGTGTTGGCATCAGAGATGGATGTGATCCCCTTCTCTGGCAGGAGATCACTCCCATCTCTGATGTGGAATGTGATGCAGGAGCAGTACTGCTGATCCAGCTGTACTCTCTTGCTGCCACAGATGAATTGTGCAGGGAGAGCTCCCCTTCCCCTCATGGCCATGGTTTCTATTGATTTTCACAATCACAGAGAAACTAAACCACCTCTTGAAAACTTAATATTAAAAAACAAAACAACAAAAAAGCAGAGGGTAGATTACAGAAGGAGAAAAACTAATAATTACAGTGGATGGCAAATGAAAAAAAGGACCAAGAGACAAAAATGTAGAGAGCAAAAAAATAAAATAGAGAGCCAAGGGCCCCATGGGGGCAAAACACCCCTCATAGCTCTGAAAATTCCTGCAGGTCTGGTGCATAATGGGCAGGGATGCACTTCCTAGAGGGGTGGCAGGGCAAGGCATGGACCACAGTCTTGGACAAGGTTCACTGGATGTTAATGAGGAAGTCCCAGGACTTAGTGTGTTCTTGGATGAGTAAAAATAAAGAGGTGAAGTTTAGCCAGAGGGATTACAGCATGGCATGCAAGATGAAAAGGAGTGCCAGTATCTCCTTACTGCAAAAAGGACAACAGTTAGGGAGGAACCTGACTTAAATTATGCCATGAATTTGTTTACTGCTCCAGGGAGTGCATTTCCAATTTACATCCATGATGGGACATAAGTTAGCTCAAAATGTAAACTAGGGCAATAGGTTTCTTCACCTTCTCAGGATAAGAGATCTTGTAATATTGCGCTTGGTGAGGAAGCAGAACACCAAGAAGATGCTTGCCAGAGGCCTTTCCAAGCTAGATGGCTGCATAATGTGCAGTATTCAGAGGTGACTGGAGAGGCTCAGAGGTCAGCAGGTTAAAAAGTGCTACAGGGTGCACCTCTGGCCATTGCTGTTTTATACATGCTAGTGAAAAGCAATTGTATCCATGAAATACCAAGAGACTTGGGGTGATTAGACTTTACTGGAATAAATCACAGCCTTAAAACAGTTTTTGATTTGTCTCTTTCTCTTTGGCTCTAATTTAGGCTTCATTCTTTATGTGAACTGTAAAAATAGTTTTAAATCTAATTCTGCTACTCTTTCTAGATTGAATTTTCTTTTTAATGAAGGGTTTAAATGTGTTAGCTCAAATACAGTCCTGCTGCACTTTAATGAAGACTGTGAAGCTGAACAGTGGAGCAACTGGCCCTACTAAAATTCAAACAGCATCTTCATGTTCTTCCTAAAAAATGTGATCTTTGATGAGGCATTTAGTTGAGTAACCAAGTAACAGAATTATTTTTATGAGTTCCATGACTCCTTTCCTATATTTTAAAAATGTAATGCTAGAGTGCCTGAATGAGATGCTTAAAAATGTATGATATAACTTTATATAGCTAAAGTATTTGATCCATTTTTTAAAAAATTATTTGCTTTAATTTTGGAAGCTTGCAGTTTTTCTAATAGAAGTGTAAAGAGTTTAAAAATATTTTGCTATGTACTGACTTCTGACTACAATAAATGATAAAAAACTCTCTGGCTCAATTTGCCTACTAACTACTTTTGGTCAGTACAAATACCTTTAATTAGAACTTCTTGTTTCTCTTCTTCAGAATTTTTTAAAGTTTCTTCTTTTGTCAGGTGGTGATTAAAGCTGAAATACAGTGATTGGAGACCTCTAAAATCTTCATTTCTTACTACATATAGTGGAATAGATGAAGAAGAAAAGTGGACATTACTTCCTTTTGAGCTCTAATTGCCAACATTCAAGGATTAAAGAGCCACAACAAGGAAAATAGCATTAAATGACATCCTGGAAGTTACTTTCAATTAACCAAAGAATAAAAAAAATATATCCAGAGGTAAAATGAGACTGTTTGTATATGAGAGAAATAATGCCTTGATCGTAATGTATAATAGGAAAACAAAATAATATTGAGCCAGTAGAACTATGAAATCTGTAAGCATACATCTTGGAAACCCTAATATTGATAGGCTAGACATTTCTCTTACTGTAGGCTGTAGCAGTATGGTTATAATTATGTGATAACAGGCAAAGCAAAATAAATTCAAGAGAGAATGGACAAGCTTTCTCCCTCACATTTTTTCAGCTCACCCTTTATTTTATATGTGCAAATTTGACTCACAAAATAAAGCTTGCCAGACGTATTGGTGAAACTCTATCATATTTTGTAGGGATCAAAATGTATCAGTATGGTCTTTAATTCTCAGAGGTCTTTTCAAACACCTAATCTATCCTATTCCTCTCCCTCTCTTATTCAGGAGAGACATGGAGTTGGGCTTTTTCTCAGCTTTTCATACAAAGAAACTTAGCTTGGCCATATGGTTTCTGTCTCAAGAGACTACAAAAATTATCAGAAACCAATATGAAGCTCATGTAGCAGTAGCACTGCAAAACAATTCCTTACATAAAATTCAAGCATTTTGATCGAATGGAGAATGGGATGATATAAAATTATTGAATCACAGAATCACTGAGGAACCCCTGGATATCATCTAGCTCAAACCTTCCTTGGAGCAGGGTCATCTAATGCTGATGCTTTGGACTCTGAATAACTCCGAGGAAGGAGTCTCCACAACCTCTCCAGGAAAATCTCTTTGATCACTTTTGCAGTAAATAATGTTTTTCTTATTTTTTTAAAGCAGAAATTTCATGTATTTAATCCATAGCTCGATACCATCAGACAGAATAATGGATGTATAAAGGAAAAAACCCTGTACCTCTCAGATCAGTTGCTTAGAATGAGGATAACGAACAGTGGGACAGTGTATTCCCTGTCATGGCAAGGTGGCTGTCATTGCCAGAGCTCTACCCTTATGAGCACACAGTGTCCTTTCTGGACTCTAGGAGGGTTATGGTTGGGCAGGGCTGAGCTACACTCTTCTTTTGAGAGCACCTCTCTCTATCATTACTTTACTTACAAGGTTATTGTGAAGATGGGTAGCCAGGAAGCTGAAAGTGGTTCTGCAGGTAATACAGCAGGCTACGAATTGCCTGGCTTCTGTGTTGCACACAGCGAAGAGAGGGGTGATATATCTGCCCTCAGTGGTCTCACACTCAAAAGAAGCCCGCATTAGGAGCCAATTCTTAAAGGAAGTTCAGGTTTTTTTTGCATATATTGGGCTATTAGCTCTTTTCTGCTTTCTTGCCTACAAGATATAAGTAGGTTGAACTTCTCTGAGATACAGGAGCAATCATTCTTGTCAATTTAAAAGTGTCAGTTTAACAGTGAAACCTGTTTTCATCTGTCCCCACTCCAAAATGTTGTAGTTGGTTTGTAACCATTCCATATAGCTAAAAGGAAAACGACAGAAAAATTTCAGAAAGAAGAGGATGGAAAATAATACAGGACAGGTTTTATATCTGGATCACATTCAGGAATTACCTATTCTAGGGTAAGTTAGTCTAAGTCTAATTCAAATTATCTGTTGGATAAGTTCCTCCTGTGACCATCTTTAAACAGCTGAAAAGGATTTCTCAACAAATAACATAAGGCAAAGAGTTTTTACCCTGTTCTCAACCTTTTCAGACACAAGTGTCTATTAAACTCTTTTCTTTCTGTGTGCTCTTCAAAACCAGCTTAGTTCTCAAGACGGAAAAGTGAGAAATGGCTGTGGTGCTTATCCTAGTCTGTGATCAGTGAGATGTCTTTATTGTGCTGGCAGCAGACAACTTTGCTTTGATTAATGTAAATGTTAGTGTCCAAAACTATTTATCCTGTTTCCTGTTTCTGTGATTAATTGGGTAGCAGACTGTGCCTGTAACAGGTAAAATAGCTATTGGAAAATACATCCAGCTAAATTATTACCAAGCAAGGCTGAACACAGGTCTACAGTACTAAAATTTGTGTGTGTGTTTGTTTTTATATATTAATGAAACAAAGCATATCCAGTCACAGTCTCTCAGCTTAAATGTGTGCCTCTACTAGTAACTTTTAAATCCATGACAATATTGAGCCCCAGTTTGACAGCAGGAATACGATTATCATGTTCTTACAAGTTCATGAAATCTTGTATGATACTCTTCTGCCTTTCTCGTGACTAATCCAAATATTATTTCTTTTTTTTTCCCCAGCTATTTTTCATGGTATTTTTTAACATAGTTTGTGTTTCAGTTCCAAGTTTGTTTGACTGTAATTTAAGGATTGCTGTATTGACAGCCCCTAACCTGTATTGATGCATGCAGTTATTCCTCCCCATGTGTAGGACTCTGTGCTTGCTCTTCTTGAACCTCATAATGTTCCCCTCTGCCCAAATCTCCAGCCTGTCCACATCTTACCCTTCTTTCCCTTTCCCTTTCCCTCTCCCTCTACCTTTCCCTTCTGCCTTCCTTTTCCCTTCTGCTTTCCCCTCTCTTTATCTTAAAATATGAAAAAAATCACTGACTCTTTCTGGACATTAGCAAACTTACATCTATTGGAAACTCTGACATACACTAACTTTTCTGAATAATAAGTCAATGAAGCACTTTTACTGTCATCAGGAGGAGAAATGAACAAATCAATTATGGTATTTTTAGTTAGTGCAGTTACTAGAAAATGGACAAGTAAAAAGCCAGATTCTGGACAGTGAGCTAGCATTGCAAGATTTGTAATGGGCTTGTAAGAAATATAGCTAGTTAATGTGAGGTGAATGGCAAGAGAGAGAAAGAGATGAGAAAATTAAAATCAAGAGAAATTGTAGAGAAAAATCCCCACTCTCATCTGAAATGCTAGAGGGACAGGGCAAGTAATATACTTCATGTGCAAAAAAATACAACAAACTAATCCTGAAAAATCTGCTTTCATTCTTTTCTGCTTGGGGAAGTCATTCAAAAATGCTAGATAAGAATTTTTGTTGAGATATTATTGACCCTACTGAGATGCACTCACGTGTACTGAGGGAGCTGGTAGAAGTGATTGCCAAAGCGCTCTCTATCATCTTTGAGAGATCTTGGAGAATGGGAGAGGTGCCTGAAGACTGGAGGGTAGCCAGTGTCACCCCAGTCTTCAAAAAGGGCAAGAAGGAGGATCCAGGAAACTACAGGCAGGTCAATCAGCCTCACCTTCGTCCCTGGAAAAGTGATAGAACAACTTGTTCTGGATGCCATCTCCAAGCGATTGGAAAAGAAGGTTATCAAGAGTACTCAGCATGGATTCACCAAAGGGAAATCATGCTTGATGAACCTAGTAGCCTTCTACGATGTCTTCACCAGTAGGGTAGATGCAGGGAGAGCAGTGAATGTTGTGTACCTTGACTTTAGCAAGGCTTTTGAGACTGTTTCCCACAAAATTCTTGTAATGAAACTTAGAAAGTGTGGGATAGATGAGTGGACAATGAGGTGGATTGAAAACCAGCTGACTGGTAGAACTCAGAGGGGTGTGATCAGTGGAACAGAGTGTAGTTCTAGGCCTCTAGCTAGTGGGGCTCCCCATTGGACAGAACTGGGTCCAGTCTTGTTCAACATCTTCATCAATGACCTGGGCAAAGGGTTAGAGTCCACCCTCAGCAAGTATGCTGATGATAGAAAGCTGGGAGGAATGGTTGACACAGCTGAAGGCTGTGCTGCCGATCAGCAAGACCTGGAGAGGCTGGAGAGTTAGGCAGAGATGAACCTGATGAAGTTCAGTAAGAGCAAGTGTAGAGCCTTGCACCTGGGGAGGAATAATTGCATGCATCAGTACAGGTTGGGAGCTGATCTGCTGGACAGGAGCTCTGCAGAGAAGAACCTGGGTGTTCTGATGGACAACAGGTTTGCCATGAGCCAGCAGTGTGCTCTTGCGGCCAAGAAGGTCAATCGTATGCTGGGGTGCATTAAAAAGAGCTCGGACAGCAGGTTGACAGAGTTGATCCTCTCTCTTTACTCTACTCTGGTGAGGCCATATCTGGAACACCGTGTTCGTTCTGGGCTCTCCAGTTCAAAAAAGATAGGGATCTCCTAAACAGAGTTCAGCAGAGGGCCACAAAGGTGATTAGTGGCATGGATCATCTCCCTTACGAGCAAAGGCTGAGAGAGCTGAGAATGTTGATCTTGGAGAATAGAAGACTGAGGGGTGATCTGATCAATGTTTATTAATATCTAAAGTGCAGGAGTCAAATGCATGGGGCCAGGCTCTTTTCAGTGGTGTGCACAAACAGGACAAGAGGGAGGGGGGCAAAGAACTGGAACAGGTTGCCCAGGGAAGTTGTGGAGTCTCCTTCTCTGGAGATATTCAAAACGTGCCAGTAAACCAATAGATACTGTTTTGTATTCAGATTTACTCTTATTATCCTTTTCATAGTATCTGTCCTTTTACATTTGATCTAACAATTTTATGAACTACATAAAGGAAAAAAAAATAAGAAGGATGAAGCATTTAGGCTTTTGCAGGAGCTTTCAGTCCCCTTTGTAGGACTACTGCAGCCCTGGGTAGTGTTAAAGGCTGTAATCACAGCTCAGTGGCTTCTTAAGTATTGTCTGATTTTTTTTTCTTATTCTTTTAAATTTCATTTCAAAAGGCATCAGCTCAAAGTGCTCTAGAGAAAGAGGTTAGAGTATGATGGAAGGATCACTTAGGATGAATCATGAAGCAGCTTCTTTTGAAGTCAAGTATATGAGAGGGAAATAGCATAATGGACTCGGCAGAGACAGATGCCTTTCCAATTAAATTTACATACTAATTGAGAACTGAGACATACAAACTATCAAATACCTTGTTAAATGTAAGATTAGAAAATGTTATAACTCCAGAAAAAGATATTCTTTCTGTCATGATTATTTTGGGTACAGAAGGAGATTGCTTTGTAATGAAGATACTCTACACCAGGGGTGTCCAACATTTTGGCTTGTCTGGGTTGCATTGAGTGAAGAGGAATTGTCTTGGGACACATATAAAATATATCATTAATGTATACAAATAACAAAACTTAATTTTTTTATTAAAATATAAAAAGGGCAACAAAAACATAAAACTAGCGGGTTGGACATATATGCTCTATACAGGCAAAACTAGTATCTGCAGAATGGGCAAGTTTATACTTGTTTCCATTGTTAGAAATCGTAGCTTCAAAGAAAGGAAACTTATTATAAAAATATTTCCTGAGTTGAGTTGCTTTTGTCAGCAATGACAATGACAGAACAAGTAGAATGATAGAACTTACATGAAGGCTTTTAATTAAAAACAAATACATAATTATAATTATTTCCTGATCTTCCTGACAACCTATAATTTTATTTTTTCCATCAGTGAAGTAAAGGAAAAGATGGATTTTTAAAAAATAATTTGCTCCTTACTCTGATTTATCAATGTTCTTTTATTTACAAAAACACACAATTCATAATCTGAATGGCTGGTGATATATTTTAGCCTTACATGGGTTTTATACAAAAGAAGAAGCTGGATATTCATTTCGGGAATACTTCTAACTTCACCTAGTTTACATTTGATTTTATCTGTAACCTGTCTCCATGCCTTTTCAGATATACAAACAACAAGACGGATTTTGTAAAATGCTTAGTGCTTTTTCCTTCCCACTGACATAGACTACAGAGATCTTGGAAGAATCCCATCTTGTATTTAACTGAGGGAAAATGCTGAAGTTTTTTGGGCTCACCCAGATATTATTTTTTTCTCCTCTTTTGGAAAAGGGCCTTCTACTTGACAGACTTCAAATTCGGAGTTAGTCATAGCTCAGTAATATGTACCAAGGCACAAACATATGCCACCTTTTCTGGTAATGTAAAAGGTTCTGAAAATGTCTCCAACATAGATATTAACAGAACCAAATACTGCTTAAGCGATGAATTGTGACAAGGTCACTGTCTTATCTGAAACAGCTGAGGTCCCTAGGTTTTTTCAGTGTAAAGCAGAGGAGGGCTGAGGGGAGGCCTCATGGTGGGCTACAGCTCCTCACGACAGGAGTAGAGGGGCAGCACTGACCTCTTCTCTCTGATGGCAGCCACAGGACCCTAGCGAATAGCACGGAGCTGCATCAGGGCAGGGTCAGGAGAGGATTAGAGAAAGGTTCTGCAGCAGAGAGCAGTGGGCATGGAGCCACTTGTCCAGGGCTGCCACAACCCCAAGGTGACAGAGTTCAAGAAGTGTTTGGACAATGCTCTCAGACATAGAGTTTGAGTTTTGAGTGGTGCTGTGAGGAGCCAGGGGTTGAGTTCGATGGTCATTGTGGGTCCCTTCCAACTATGCATATTCTGTGATTTGACAAAGAAATGCAGTGCAAAAATAGAGGGAAAAATATTAGGGTATAAAATATTTGTTCTCGTTATTAAATGCCCCCTAAGTCCCCATATCAGCCCTTCTCCAGCAATGTAAAGTTTTGATGAAATGAGCAGATGCGAGGACTTGACGTCACCTCAGTTGAACGAAATGAAATAGAAGGTCTGTCTTTATGTAATGAAATCAAGGCAGACAGCAATAGGAAGTAAATTACTGACTAATAAGGTCACAGTTTGTGCTCAGAAGCCTTCGTGCTTTGGGCAGAAGTTGCTGTGACAGCATAAAGGATTTCTTTACACATTTGTGTACTGGGAGTTTCTCATTTTGTGTTAGAAGAAATGGTAAACATAAATTAACAGAAACAGTTTACAAAGTTTAATTTCCTGCTCCATGATATGGGTGAAGACAGAGTAAAAATCCTTTTTGAATTCAGAGAGAATATGACCATAAGTAGCCGTTATTTATAATTATTTAATAAGAAGTTTATCACAGTCATGAGAAAGAGTAAGCTCCAAGACACATTTTGACTCAAATATTCCCTGAAGAAAAGGTTTTCTAAGGTACCAAGACAGTGCTCTGTGCCAGTCATTTCCATGGCATTGCCAATTCCACTTATGGCTCAAGCAAACTCACTAGTCACTGCATGGGGATTTATCTTTGACCCACTTTTCTTCAAACCTCTGCTTGAGGTATTGAGGATTATTAAGTACTGTCAGGACCTTTGAGATTACAGTTCCATCTATTAACATTGCATGCAGCAACTGTATTACGTATGGTTAGCCACAACACAACCCCTTAACAGTATTTGGATAACTGTTCATACTAATATGTGTTTGTGTTTATATATGTATCTACAAGTGTGGATAAGGAGTTCTATCACTGAGTGGAGACATCTAACTTGCAGCTCTTCTCCATGTAAGATCATTGGAGAGATGAAAGAGAAAAATAAGCACTTCAAGGGGTGTTTTAATACATATAAATACTGAATTACTCTTTGGAAGTACATTGCTGACTAGAAGGAGCTTAAGATGAATAAAGTTAAGTACCTGGAATATGAATCCCTCTTGATTCTCTCCCTCATGTTAAATTTCTCTTTTCACAGTAAGTAAAAATAATTTCTTCATTTCTTGAAAATTCTGCAATTTCAAGACCATAAAAATCAAGTTAAGACAAGAAAAAAAAAATGATGAAAGAAAAAAAAAAGCATCAGAAAAAGCAACCTTCCAAATTTCCATAGTCTAGTTAAACTGAAATGTTTTGTGTTCATTTTTTTATTAAAAAGTGTAAAAGCATAATTTACTTATTGAAAAGGAATATTTCTCAAAATCAGAATCATAAAGTTAAGCAAAACATTAAGGCAGCTTTGAAATATTTCTTTCAAAGCGTACTTAGCCTTTTAAAATTGACCTTTTCTTGTAAGAAGTTTCCCTGGGTATCAACTTATGCTACTAATTTTTTAATAGAAAAATTCCTGACCAGCCCCTACTTCTGTTCCTTCGTCAGTTTTACTGCAGTGATATTTCCATTCTCTGCAATGTTTCCTGTTTTCACTGTAATGGTAGTGAAATTATTAATACAGCAAAGGTTTGTCATTAATCATATATTATGGGACAGTTTCCCAAAATGTGGAAGCAGCAGCTTCCTACTTGTTATTTGAACATGTTCATGTTATTTAAGAGTTTAATACTTCTGGACAGGCTCTTGGCAGTCATTCTTGTTTGACTCTATAAAGAAAATTATGTTTTGAGTGTTACAGCCAGGACAGTATATCTATGTATACAAAGGTGCTTAGGAGGAAGGGCAAGGGGCTGGTGGGGTGGCACTGAGGCTGCAAGTGGGAATGAGGTGGTGGCGTGAAGGAGGAGCCAAGGAAGAAAACAAGTTCTAGAATGCATGTGCTGGTATGAGAGTGCTATGGAAGTATGGAAGCTAGATGTGCATTTGAGAATTTATTGGGAGGATATGGGGCAAGGAAGAACAGAGTGGTAGTTTCTTCAGTGTTTTCATGAGGCTGGCACAGAATGGGCTACAGATTGCAACATTTTTGAGACTCCTTTTGCCACTCCTGATGGATATCCAACCTTAATGATTCTGTGTATCTGTGATATATATGCAGTGGAAGATTAGAAAACGCAAATTTGATAATGATTACAAACCCAATGTTATTTCAAAGAAGAAAAAATATGACATTATTTTCAAAGATATGAAGTAGCCTAAATCACTGTATGAAGAGATACCTTTTAATACGTAACTGCATTTTTATCACTTTCAGGTACAAAGCAATTGTAAATCCCATGGACATCCAGACCTCCAGTGCAGTGCTATGGACCTGTGCAAAAGCCATTGCCATTTGGATAATCTCCATGCTCCTATCAGTTCCTGAAGCAGTGTTCTCCGAACTGGCCCACATCAATGACACAGGCAATGCCACTTTCACAGCATGCATACCGTACCCCATGACAGATGACATGCACCCAAAGATCCATTCTGTGCTGATTTTCCTAGTGTATTTCCTTATCCCTCTTGCCATTATTAGTATCTACTACTATCATATTGCAAAGAGTTTAATAAGAAGTGCCCATAATATCCCCGGAGAAAACAGTGAACATGCAAAACGACAGGTAAGCAATTTGATTTTTACTTACCATTGAAACATTATGTTGTGTGTGCTTATAAATGGAAGAACAAAAAAGGTAACAAAGCTGTTGGATTGTGCATATTTCACACACATGAACTAAGTATATGATTATCTGAAAAATGTCTTTGCTTTCATAATTACTCAGTATTAAGCCCAGTATGTAAATCAATATGAAGGAAAATATACATCCAATATCATCAAGAGATATTCCTAAAATGAAATAGGATTGGTTTATATGCAAGTATGTATTGCTAGTGTAACCACTGCTTTGTGGCATTACTGATTTCCCCTTGCTATATACTACCAATGGGGGGACAAATCTTACATGAACTTCATTTTAGAATTGTCTCTATTTCTGCTCAAAAATGAAAAATATTGACTTAGGAAGGTAAATTTCTTTTTGGAGGATCTTCTCAGGACAAAGAGAGATGAAAACTTCAGAGAACATTAAGTGAACTTTTTTGGCTTTCTGAGTAGACCTTTCTTGAATACAATCCTGAGCTCACAACTGAACTTTTCGTAATAATCTTTCTATTGTAGTTGCCATAGAATTTTCAGTATAGATTCTGTATACCTTTAAGACAATACATTTGCAACACTATAATGGGATGGAAAGTACCATGATAATAGCAGGGTGGCAAAGTCTCTAGCTACAGCAAATGAAAATAAGCCCAAATGCAGCAACTACAGACACAGAAATGAAGGAAAAACACTGCTTACCTTTAGAAGGCAGGGATCTCCAGTAAGAGATACCCTTGCCTCCACTGCTAACCCTCAAATGAGGTCTGGGAAAGGGTGGAGCCAGGATTCCCGTCACTCAGTGCATTGCATACACCTGAGCTCCCCTGGGTTGGCCCTGCCTTCCCACCACATGCTCAATCATTGTTTCAGGCCAAGACTTTGCATTTCTGCTACATTTTAATAGCCAACTTCCCTATAAGGCACACCGTGCCATAAGATAGCAACTGGCTGTTCATTAACACAATAATTTATATACCAACCTCAGCTTTTGCCACGAGGGTTCCTTAACCGCTTTACAAATGCATTAGTATTGATAGAGAAAACTACTTATGTCCATTAAAATAATTTAGGTTTTCTCTGCCAGCACTGTAGAAAATACATGCTCCCTGAGATCTCTTTGCCTATACAGAACATACACATTCTTTTAGAAAGAAAGACCCCATTCCCTCATGTCCTTTTAGCTCAGCATTTCATTTCTATGTTAGTCTGTTTCTTGTCAAAATGCATACATATTAGCACTTCATGTACTACTTTATTTTCTGTGAATACTGAGAGCCTTTTGGCTGAACTCACAGGATGGAAACAATATTTAATTTATATCAAATTTCTGAACCTACATGTATTTTCAAATTAGAACATATTTTTTTCATTCCACTTAGGTATTTTTTGTTTAATCTATGGGACTCAGAAGAGTAGAAACATCTAGTGTAGTTACATATCTCCCAGCAAGAGAAAGTAAATTCAGATTATTGCTGTCAGCTCAGGTTTCTTTACGCAATACCACAGAAGTATGATATTCACGCAGTGCCTCTGTACCATTTTACTCTGCAATTGCTATCTGGCCCAGTGCAAATCCTACCAAATTGCTGTGGTACAGCTTTCCCATCTTTTGTGAAATCTCAGCTGTTCTTTTTGCTTACATGGAGCTCAGAAAATTCCACTTACAGATCTATTTCATGGATTTTGGAACCCTGTTAGAAAAAAATCACTTGCTTTTTATCAGGTTAAATTTGATAGTAAATTGAGCTAAGCCAGAAAAAATTCCTGACTCTGTGAAACTTTGGTACCTGTCACAAACAATAAATCTTTTGGAAGGAATATTTATAAAGTTTCTACCTCCCTTTGGTACCTTCCAGTTGGCCAGTTTCTCTCCATCTCTCAGTTTTGGGACCACTGTGTAGGCTCATTTCCTCTCAACTCTTCATCTAATCTGAATATCTACATTGTAATTCAATTACACTTTAGTACTGCAATTAAGGTACATTTCTTTCAAATAATTATTGAGGACTGATCAAGCCTTTCAACTTATCCTGGAATTAAGATGCTTCAGACTGTGTAATGCGCTATTTTGCCAGTTTCTGCTGGAGAGAGATGCAAGCCTGAGGCATTTCCGGCAAAATAACAGTACATAAGTACTATTTTATGGCTAAAACCCTAGGTGTCAGACTTGCAGTGTCATTTCAAAACCAACGATTTTGAAATTGCTTCTAACTAAAGCTAAGTTTCAAGCCTGGGTGAATCTCATAATGTCTTTTGGTGCATGCTTTGAGGCGATGTGCCAATGCGTACTGGGGTCATGAATTGTTCTTGCTGCATATGAAAAGAGCAACCTTCTGTAACTGCAAACAGACACTGTAAGTAAACTGAAAGTGGGAAAGTAGATGAGATAGAAAAAATAATCCAGTATTTTTACTGGTCTTATGATAATTCTTAAAGTTAATATAAAGCAAAATGCTACATGTTTTAACTGTCTGTTATGTGAAGTAGTTTTATTCACTGTTGTTGATTTGAGTTCTTTTCATCTTTTTAGATGGAAACTCGGAAACGTCTGGCAAAAATTGTTCTAGTTTTTGTTGGCTTCTTTGCTATCTGTTGGTTTCCTAACCATGTGCTATACATGTACCGGTCTTTTAATTACAATGAGATTGATTCATCAATAGGGCATATGGTTGTTACCTTAGTGGCCCGAGTGCTAAGCTTCTGCAACTCTTGTGTCAATCCATTTGCACTGTATTTGCTCAGTGAGAGTTTCAGAAGACATTTCAACAACCAGCTTTGCTGCCGGAAGAAATCTCAGCAAGAGAGATCTGCCAGTTACTTGCGCAACTCTTCTGCCATTCAAACAACTTCCCTGAAAAGTAGTACCAGGAACACAGTGACTAGCGTGACACAACTGAATGGGCACAACTTGAAACAAGAAATGTCATTATGATTTAATAGGTGTGATTTTTGACTACAGAACAAAATTGAACTTTTTCTTTGTGGTTTGTGACTCAATTCTGGCTCTTACATGCTTAGACAGTCTGAACGGGGAATCTGTTAAAGTCTGTCCAGTATGAGATTGTTTCACATCTAATCTTACTGTTAGACAGAAGTGAAGTGAAGAGAGTATTTTTTTGAGAGGACAAAGCTGACTGGCTTCATATTGTGTGTTAAAGAAGATGCTGACATACACGTAAAATATAAGAAAAAGATAATGGTGTGAAAATTAGTATAGCTCATGTAATGCTCGAAAAACAATAGATCTTCTGATCTCAAAAATATGTATTTTTAAGTGAATATTAATCCAGGCTTATGTCTAACAGATTTTTGCATGATTTTAGCTGTGTTGTTTATACAAGTATTTCTCATTCAGTCTTGTAGGCATTTTTGGACCAATTATGGAGCTATTCAAAGGCATAGATTCTAGTTTCAGATAAAAAATAGTAATGTATCAAATGCCAGCTCTTTACCTCATTTAAATCTGCCTTTCTGTATTCACTTTGGCAGACATATGGATGAGAGTTTTGGGGTTATTTGTTTACTATTTAGAAGTCTTAATTTTATCTTCTAAAATTTAATTCTGCTACCATAAATTTAAAGAATATTAAAATTAAAAAGCAATAATAAGATTTCTCAGAGACTAATTGGCTTGGGGTCCAAGTCTAATTTGGGATAGTTATGAGCAGGAATCTAGGTATCCAAGTAAGTGTCTGTACTTACTTATCTGATCTGGGACCGGAGGTAGTCCTTTAAAGTCATCATCTCTTTCCTGGTTTCAGTTTGCCTCTCAAAGCAGTTTCATAATGTAGAACCCAGATCACTTTCAGGCAAAACTAAACTGAAGGGTGCCCTGCGGAAACATACTGGACCACTAATGATCACCCAGCCCACAGGATCAAAAAAGCTCTAGTTTGATATAGTGCCCAAGGGATGAAACATAGCTAACAGCTAGCATTGTTTGCTCAGTCCTCTTGCACACACAATTTACAACTGTAAACAAAGACTCAATACTGTTGAAAATCTCACTTCTTTTCCTGTAGACTCTTTTGCATAAATAGCCAGTGCACTTCTGAAAACTCTAGCTAGGCTGCCTATAAGAAGGATTTACAATTTTTGGAGAGTGAAATATTCCAATTCCATGGTCATCCACACCATTTTGTGGTTACGGAAAGAGTAGCTCTTTGTCAGTATTCCCAAGAGGACAATTTTGGAGTACTTGGTCAGAGCAGACCTGGGACTGAAACAGCAAAGAGCAGTGAGGGAGTCTGTGATTGCCCATTACTGTCCTGTCCAGAACACATCTTCTGGGACAGTTTAGTGCTCTTTCTGTTCATTCGTAGTGCTTTACTGGGAATATCTTTCACAAGGTTTGTGAAGCTGCTCTATAAACCATAAGAGCAAAGTGGTTCAGCTTTAAAAGTCCTCATTTAATTTCAGGACTATTTTTCTTGTTTTCTTATTTTTTTTCTTCATTATTTTTTAAGGTTGAATCTGTTCATGTTTCAAAATAGGTAGTCAAGTTGACTGAAGTTTGTTGCTGCAAAAAACTCATGTAAGGGCATCAATATAAAAGTTTCTAAACTGTTCCCTGGACAACCTGATCTAGTGTGTGTCAACCCTGCTCACTGCAAATGGGTGATCTCTAAGGTTCGTTCCAACACAAACCATTCTAAAATTCTATCAGTATGGCTGCACTATCTTTTGTTGAAAGAGCTGATTGATAGGGTAGAATCTGATTGCCCCCTTATACAGCTGTGTGCTGTCAGATTAATAGTTATTCTCCATGCCATGTGAGAGTTTATCTGGGACAAAATCTGTTCTGGTTCTGACATCCAGAAAGGAGATGCTTACAGTGTCTGTCTTATGAGAAGGAACAGTAGTGGCATGCAATGGCACCTTCTGGAATTATTTGTTAGGGTCAGTTCATGAACCAAACGTAATTTTAAATAGCTCTTCCTTTCAAACTGGATGGAACTGCTTCAACACAGACCCTTCTTTGTTACAACACTATAACCTACATTTCTTCAGCAACTTCTTTAAAATGAATAGTAGGAGGGACAACAGAAATTTTGTTTGGTTTTCAGGATTGGTTGCAAGTCTCAGAAATTCAAAAACAGATGTATTAGTGCAGTGTAGCAGCCTACAGTTCCTTTTGTCCTTATTAGTGCACTTGCTGTTACTGTTTTATTTGTAAATCTGTGGAACAAACTGAAGTTCAAAAATTCTTTCCCAGACCCTTAGCTTTAAGGCTAGACATCTTCCAACCCCTATTTTTAAAGCAACAAGATGTTATCTTGGTGTAATCTGTACGTGGTTTAAGCTGGTAAGACCTATGGCATGTAACTACTGTAGCTCAATACTGCCTACCCTAGCTAACCGGAGTAGCTCAGTGACTTCAGTGTCTTCCTGGGACACTTCACATCAAAGAACAGATTGACGTGATCTTGTAAATCTCTCAAGAATAGTTAAGGAATAACAGCCTAATTTTATTTCATTCTCCCTTTGTCTCCATTTCTCCTCTTCTACTCTTCCTCCATGCCTTATACCTGCATGAGCTTACACATTCTTAGATCTTCTCTTTAACTTTATGCCACTAATTTCTGGATGCCAGACAGTTTTCAGTTTTGCTCTTCTGATCAGTCTTGAATTATTTTTAGCCCCAGATATTTTGCACTCACAAAACACAAAATCATAAAGCCTTCCTTTCTCAATGGTGATCATTAACCATGATCAAGTTTCCGGTTCATTTCTGCAGTTTTTTCTGGTTCCCTGCCTCATTTTATTTGGCAGTCTCTCTACACAATGTAGGATTTCATAGGACTTCAAATCCATTGTATTTTTATTCCCTAAAGGCATTTGTCTCATATGGACATCTCCAGATGATACAAATATCCTACTAGAAAAATACTAATCTAATGTTTAGTAGACTTGATGATTGTGTTTGATTTATACTCATTTCACTCACTGTCTTAAATAGCAATGTGTGGTGTGGGCACTGTCAATGTGCCTTTTGGCAGAACTGTAAACTGGAGCCTGTTCTTTTTAATTGTATGGGGAAGGTACTCCCAGGTAGGCTGTAACTCCTTCTTGACAGGAATTCAGCACTGTTTCCCTGGGGCTTGTTTTGAGTAAGTAACCTAAAATGTATATACCTCCTTGCAAACTCCAGTAGAGTGGTGTGGGGGAATTGCTTAATCTGTCTGGAACTTTGCTAGGCATGTAGCTAATACAATATGCACATTTTTAAAGACTCTGTTACTGTGCTTTTGGACACATTGTATACAAATACAGCTGTATGTATGATGTTATTTCCAGACAATGCTGTGTGCTAACAATTAAAATATGGTTACAGAGTGCATTATGTGAAGTATTTTCTTCTAATTCTGGACTCAAACAAACAGAAGAAAATGTAAATGAATTCATGCCAATTTTTTCAGGTGTTACACTGAGATTTATTCCAAAGCAGTTGTTGAAAGGCCATTTGATTCTTTATCTATTGTAAAAACTTTCTTTTTTTTCAGAAACATCATCTTGTTTTCTGTCTTCTAGACAATCAGTCTTTTATTGATAAAACTACTGCACAGTCTCTGAAATACGTGACAATAGGAGCAATCACTCTTTCCTCTGTATAAACCTGTTATTTTTTTATTTTTCTAGACTAGAACTAGTGCAAGGTAAGTCTGATAGCATCTTGTCACCCCACCCTGCCTGTAGTAGAAATAATACCATACTGAATCCTGACATGTCAGCATGGTTGAGTTCTCAACAGACTTAAGGTACCTCAGTTAAGTGTTACATTGAAGTGAAAATTGTCTTCAACGGAGCCACTTTGGTTACAGTACAGAATGATATCTTTTCAGAACACACCTTCCCTGTTTATATTTTTCTATTCTCAGTGAAAGCAGATTCATAGAAAGATAAGCACAAAAAGAGTAAATTTGGGAGTAGGAGAGGAAAGATGTTTTCTCATAATCTAAACACACTCATATTAAGTGTTGTCTTCCAGTACCATCTTTCATCGCTTCTTTCTAGAATAATAGTCTGTTGCATAATAGCTCACCTTTCAAAGACGTTGTTACCTAAGCCCACAAAATCATTGAATACTTTTGAACATCCACTTACATGTTTGCAGTACTTGTAACAATTACAGTGTTCTACACAGATGCTCAGTATTATCTGCTACTGTCTTCCTTCCCTTTCAGGCACCATGGTGAGTATTCTCATTCTCCTGCCTGAGAACGGCTGGACGGGTCTCATCAGTTGTGCCAGAAGACTGTATGGGAGGAGGAAGAATGAGAACAAGGATAGAGCAAAAATTAGCTTTCCAGTGGTCTTTGCTGGTTTAAAGATTGCCAGCATTACTATATTTTGGCAAACACAGTTTCAGAGCGTAAAATGTTTTGATAGGTTAGGGGGTCTGTGGGATCTGGGGATTATGGAACAGGGAGAAAGGCATGAAAACGTGCCTTCTTTAGCTCAAGAGATGTAGCTTTCCAAAGGGAAGTTTTATGTTTCGAGCTGTGGAAGTGCGTAACAAAGGTAGAACCATGTACATTCAGACACTTCTAGAATTGGTTCTGGTCCAGTGAAGTGGGATCTTTCCAAAGCAAACTGACATCACAGCACTAAGTCAAAACTGTGAAGAGAGAAGTCTGGCTGAAGAACTTGACTCCATGCTATACATTATAATACATTTTGCAGCTGCTAAACTGGCAGGTTGACATAAATAAACGTTGTTTAGTCAGACGTGCTTTTCATTTCTGCTTTAATTTATACAATTATCTAATTCATTCTGGACAAGTTGCCTTCATTTCTGGTTGTTTCTGACTTAATCCCAGTGCTATCACTATCTTGGTGACTGGCAATAATACAAAAGACGTGCACTTGCTGTTAACAAACATCCATTAATGACCTTTGTGACCAAAGTCAAAAGGAAAATAGTAATATACTGCAGCTGAAAATGATCCTATCCCCCACCCCCATTTTGTCTTTTAGGGTGTATAGCTGAGGACTGTCATTAAACAAGGTAAATTTAAAAATATAGAATTTTATATTATTATTATACATTTAGTGCATTTCTCTAGCATTGATTTTGAACAAAAGTGTAAAATCCATGGTGATACTGAACTAATCTGATGAACTGTTTTTAATCTTATCAGTCAGGAGAGGGATTTTATTACTTCATTCTGTAAACAAAGGTAATCATCTGTGAGTCAGAAACTCTATGTCCTCACTGGGTCGATGCATCACAGATCCACCTCATAGTGTACTTTTTATTCAGAAAAGACACTTTTGAGTGAATACAAGAGGGTCCTAATGATGTCTCTCTCCTAAGAGAGCACAGCATAGCTGTTTTCAATCCAGTTCTGAGCTTCTCCATGAACCAGTGTGAAAAGCTGTCTGTATCACTGCTAACCTATGCCTACAGATTGCCTGTGCCATCCATCTCCAGCAGTCCACTCTAGCAGACCTACTGTGCAGGCCGCAACTTCTTGCCTTAGCTCCTGTAAAGCTGGAGGCCCCATCTGTGTCCATACTGTAGGCTGCTCTGGAGTAGCCTCATTGTTTCCACATAGGATTAAAGACAAGATATCCTGGTGAACGTCAGCAATTTTGTAAGTCCTTGCTCTACAACAAGCAGCTCCTCTAGCGTTTGTATCATATAGTACTCATCTGCCTGTCCTTCTCATTTAAGTCCTTTCAGTACCTTCCCATTTCATGGGCATGTAGCCAACTGCTTCTTACAGTAGTTGGGGACCCAAAGTACATGGATGAGCACCTTTGGAAAGTTAGATCTGCTTGATGTCACTAACCATGTTTCACCTGAACTAGTAAAGGAATTTTTATTTGCATATCTTAGACATAAAGGGAGAGTGCCTGAGACCACTGTGTCCTCTCTCCATGCATTGTACTGTCACTCCTCACACTGCAAACACCAGACTTAAACGAAACCTATATGCACATCTCAAGATTTATCTACTATTGCTGGAGCTCTTTGCAACAGCTGATATGGAAAATGAGCCCTTGCCCAAGTGCCAGAGCTGTTGTTGTCCTGCTATTCTCAGTGGCATTGCTATCAGCCTTTCCACAGCACTGCACACAGCCGTGCACTGACCACTGCCCAGAGGGAGACTGGGATTGGATTCCAGTGTTCAGTTATGCATGGCCTATGACTGTGTATATTTTGAGAATTACGACTCTGGTGTTCCATTCAGGGAGAAGAATAGAAGAGCTGAAGGCAATGAAATAAAGTCAATACGATATAACAGCACACCCAGTTACAAAATGACAAAGTATCCTTATCTTCAAGCATCCTAATGTCTGGAACTAAATGGTGCCAAGCCCCCTTCTGCTTTGCCAGTCTGAGAGCAGAGGCACCTGATTTCTGTAACAGAGCAGTCTTTTCAGCAGAGCTTAGCACATCTTTGGCTGAGCCTGGGAGTCTGCAGCAGCTTCTCTGATCTGCTCCTGCAGCAGGGGAAACATCCAAAGGAGATAATGCCAGCAGTGGCAAACATCATAGCTTGTACTGGGCACAAGCATCAGTTAAATGCTTCTTCCATGTCTAGACACTGTTTGCTTTCATTTCCTCTCTAAACAAAGCCAGATGTATTCATGATATTTTATTGTTATCACTTCCCTACAGATTCAGCCAAGAAAACACAAGGTTATCATTGCAGTTTTTCTCTCAGTGGAGAAATGAGACTGTTTCAAACCACCTTAATGACCTCAGGAGCTGTGTAGGTTCCTGTGCTTCAATTTAACATTATATCTATACTTGCTCTAACATCCTGGCTCAGCTTCTGGACCTGAGCATGGAGAAAGGGAAAGGTAAAAAATCACTGATGCCCTTCACCTCTCTTTTTTAAATGAGACATCACTGAGGTGATTGTTCCTTTTAGAACCAGCGACTCTTCACTGCTACAGGACTTATTCATTGCACAGCACAGACTCTAAAGATAGAAAGTGTCATTATATCCAACATTTCCTAATTTTAGAGCACTTCACTACTTAAATAATGACCTTTTATTATGATTTTCTTGAATGTTATAAGTGATGTTTACAGGGGAGAATCTTTTTGTGGGTTTAGGATTGAAACAAAATGTCTTGGTCATTTAACAGCTTGTATCACAAGAAGTCAGGACACATTTTCCAGCATGCTGGCCAATACTAACAGGCTCATGAACACAACTCAATTAAACATCAGAGCTTCAAGCCACTCTATACATAGGCAGGATTCAGCAGTAGCTGACCGGAAAAGCAAGTAATAGAGACGCACGTCCAAATAACATGATTAGAACCAGAGCAAATGCAAATTTACAGTCTGGATCTTTCATCCACAAATGCAATAGAGAGGAGAGAATACATGCAGAAGACAGAAATAGTCATTTTTGTGCTGCATGTACGAGAGGGCCAGTGCACCAGTGATCACACATTGCGAGATTTCAGAATGGTCTAATGTGTGCGCTGCAGTTAACCAACAAATAAACTCCAATTCTGTAAAGTCAGCTTATCACCTGGAGGTGTTCAAGAAACATGTAGATGTTGTACTAAGGGACATGGTTTAGTGGGGAAATACTGGTGGTAGATAGACATTTGGTCTGGGTGATCTTGGAGGTCTTTTCCAATCTTGGTGATTCTATGATTCTATGTTGGTTTTATAATGGCAGTTGCAGCCTGAATAGGGTTAATCAGAGGAATAAATAAGAAGAATACACTGCTGTAGTGCTTTCTGCCTTTCAGTAGAGTGTAATTAAGTATTGACTGCTGCATATTAATAGTTGTTTGCATGGGAGGTCGAGGAATCTGGCCTCCTCCTGGGAACACCTGATAGCTGAGGCAGTGCTGGATTGTGGGTACAGGGTTGGTCTAAGAAATTACAGGGTAATATACACTGTCATCACTCAGTGACATTGTTGCCAATAATGATAACCAACCATGATCTTGTTGGATTTGCAAATCAGAGAGAACAACTGAGAAAATGGATACAATAGAAGTATTTTTAAGCCTTTAGTACGTAAGAAAATGAAAAGAGTTGAGAGGAGTTTTTCCTAAAAAAAAAAAAAAAAAAAAAAAAAAAATTCGTAGGTCTTTTATCTTTACAAAACACTTATTTGATTGACTAACTCTGATCTTACAGCCTCTTAGCCATCCTGCAAAACATGATCATTATGGTCATCCCACAGAAAATGTAGCTCTCTATATTGCAGAAATAATTTTGAAAATACAAAGTGATATCTGGAGAAAATAGTTTGAACTTAAAGTAGCCTAAAGTGACTTCAAACTTAAAGGAAACGTTAATCACCTAAGTAAGTGATTTTAACCATTAAGTGAATTTAACCATTAACATTTCCTGTTAGACTTTAAAAGATCCAAAATTACTACTCCTGATTTGAAAGCTAACAGAAAACCAGTTAGAGAACTACTCAAAAGAAGTTATTTCAGCAGATCAGCTCTTCCTTTATCATTTTTTACCCTGCAGATTCTCCATTGCCTTGTACCTCATACTTTCCCTGATGAGAGCTCTAATACAGCTTTCTGCTCTATTTTCTGTGGTCACATAATTAACTAACATTCTGAGATACAAGCCCTTAAATGTGCCAGAAATTCCCTCAGGGAAACATGAGAAAATAGTCTGACAAAATACCATTGTGTGTCTGCCACCAACCCAGTAGGAGACAGGGAACTCAGGCAGGTGGCTTGATGCTTTATGGCTGTTATTACAAATTATGTTATCCTCTTCCAGTTCTGAACTTCAGAGGTACCTTGATCTGATCTAGATATGTATTTAGGTGTCTGTATCCCACTGGCACTGCTAGTTGTGAAACTATGTCCAGCGCAAGAAATCTCAGAGCTGCAAGAGGCTGGATGCTTATAGGGTATTCAAAGAAATATCACTTAGATGAGTTTTCTTCTTTTATTATCCCCTTGGCACCTACTTTTGACCACTGCAGGAGATACTGCTTTTATAAACTTTTGGTTTGATCCTACACAACTTTTTATTTTGTAGCTCTTACATTATGGATAACTGTACAGCTTAGCTATGTTAGACCCCATCACAGGTCTGGAATAACTAGAAATTACGAGTTAAGAAACATTATTTTGGTCTCACACTGGAGTTAGTGGGTACAAAATAAACCTCACACTGTGTTTTCTAGGAAGGATTTACTGTACTAATTCTTTATTAAGGTGATAATGTCTTTTCAAAAGATGCATCAACATTCCTCTAACTTTCTCACATGGCTTTTAAGGTCTTGAAATTTATCAAAGTTATGTGTGTTTATTCTTGGCAGTATAAAGCAATAATAAATATTCAATAAACTCTAGATTCTTATATGACTTTATTTAAAAAATCTTTTCAATTAAATGCAAAGTTATTTGTTCTGCAGCAGCTGTACAGTTGCCATTTATATTATTAGGAAATGCATGTGAATACAGACAGAACAATAAGGTAGCAATAAGGTAGTTCCTCAAATTGCCTGTGAATTATAAACCAGACCATGTGGGACTGAGTATTCACTGCACTACCTCAGCAGTTACCTCAATTTCAGTATAATTGGGTTCTAATTAAATTTCACTTTTGGAGAAAGGCTGCTAAAAATTAAATCATAGGAACTTGATTTTTCAAGCTGAGAGCATGTTGGCAAGCATTCATTGTAATAAGCCAGTTAAGAATCCATTTATTCATCTCACTTGGCCTCTATGATTCCCACAGATGCACAAAAAACAATGAAGAACAATCAAAAACAAAACTCAGGTGTTCTGACCTATGATTTTCACTAGGATTTTCTGAAAGAAGTGAAAATTCTTCCCAAGAAAACAAATGTTAAAACAAACAAACAAAAAAACTAATGTTTTTTCTTGAAAATGTTGCATTCCATATGAAAGAGATAATTTAAAATCTATTAAGATAAATGACAGCCTTGTTTTGAATCTAAGGAAAAGGAAGAGAAGAACAAAAATGCCTGGTTCGTATTCTCTGCATTAGTTTTACATCTGGGAAAGTGAATGACAGTCCAACTGCAACGGAGCTAAGTGCAAAAGGCTAAATAATAAATCAAATTTTAAAGGATCTGCTCCAAGTACAGAGAATTTTTTACTGTAGAATCTCTTTGATATTCAAGAAAATTACATACGACTTTTCTTTCATGCTAAAGATATTGATATGAAAAAGCACAATATAGTAATCTGGCAGGACATGCAGAAAGTAAAAGTGGTTATTCCATCAGTCTGTTAGGTGAAAATAAAGGTATTTTCTGACAAATTCTTTTATCAGACACTGCTCAAGTGAAGCCAGGGTACATCAGAATCCTTCAATGTGTTCCCAGTACTTGCAGAATGGCAGAACCAAGAGAAAGTTTTAAATGAAAAAGCAGCTTGCTTTCTTACTGAGACAAAAATGTACACAACAGATATGACCTTTGGGTACTCCCTTCACCCATGTCAAATAAATTAAAAGTTTTCCTGTTTAGTAAATCATCTTTCTTGAAAACTTTTTGGATTAATGACTGTGCAGAATGCTTATAAAGAACATAAGAAGATATCACGTGATGTTTTAATTCTTCCTTGTTTTCAAAAGTATAGCAAATAGGACAAATGAACAGAAAGTACTGTGAGTGGTTTAAACAATGGCAGAATACTGATCTTACATTGCATCTGTTATACACTTTCTCTGCTTAGAGGCAATCGTATTTGGAAGGATACAAAACCCTCGCAAGCTGTAAACACATAGAAGACCAGAGTAACTCATGCAGCTGATATTATTGAGTAGACACCATCTGAGTTTGAACAAAACCAGAGCTTCTCTTGTTACCTTTCAGTGAATGCTTCTAATTGTGTTTTGCAGTGCCATGTTCTACAGAAGGATTTTTCCATTCTATCAGGTATTCTGATAGTCTGTACCGTGAGAAACATCTGGAAGATTTTGTATGCTGCAGTATGTGCTATAGCACTCTAGAGAGAATTTTTTCTTCCTATTAAAATTCAATGAGTTTTTAGGCTCCAAGAAAGAAAAAAAATAAACCAAACACCAGAAATTAATCTTTCATGTAGTAATGTCATTGTAGAAATGCCTTAAAATAAAAAAGAAAGAATATGATTTTCTCAGTCAGTTGCAGTTGTTATACCCTTAGGCTATGCTGATAAATGACATTTTTCCCCTCTTCCTCTTTCCTGTGACAGTGCTAGTGTTGCTACTTCTAGAAAAACTCCACGGTACAAATAACAAGACAAAAATCACTTTCTCGATGGTGGGAGCTGAACACTGAGCATTAAATAGAAAAATCAATGGTCCTCATAAGATTATAGTTTTATGGAGCAGGGAAAGGAGACATCTGAGACCAGCCTTTAAGTCTTAAGAAGTAAAATACAAGACTTCACAGGCTATACAGTACTAACTTTACCTACAGAAAGTTTATGGTGCTTAGGAAGGCAATTTAAGCTATCTGTGGGCTATCATCTCCGATGTGCTCTATGTGATGACTGAAGGGTGTAACATCTAACAGGGTCTTGTGCTGATATGAAGTTGGTAGGGCATTAACACTGACCCAAAACCTGAAACGTATCCGGTGAAATAGCACTGACATTTCTTTCATGAAAAAAAAAAAAAAAACCAACAGTATTATTGAGCCTGGTCTCTAAAATACTAAAACTCCGTATGTGTACTAATTAAGAGGGAAATTCTCCCTTCCTCTTTTTTTTTTTGCTAGTGTCTAAAAAAGTATGGTAGGTCTTTGTGATAGGACCTTTACGGTGATTAGGATGAATTTATTTTAATTACAGCAGGGAGAGAGGAAAGTAGCTGAAAAGGTAGGTAAAAGGATCATAAAACATTATTAATTAGTTTTAAATGTAAATCCTAGCATTGTATATCAACAGAAAAGATTTTATATTCATTTTAAAAGCTGTACTGAAATAGAGCACTGCTATCTCAGCCTGAGCAGGTAAAGAAAATATCAAGAGCAGATTACGTTTCTAGAATAACTCTCAAACTATCACAGAGAACAGAAGCTATCTCAATATCCTCTTTCTAGTCTTTACACTCAAAAACTGCCTGGTATTGAGGTCCCACAAAAGACTAATAGTCCTCAGGCTGCTGGAGCATGAATGTGACTGTCTTATGTGCTGACCAGATCAGCCTGACTTTGCTAAAAATAAACATCTTGGGAGCTTTGATGACCAGAGTACACATCCCATCATGGTCACCAGCTGAGGTGAGGGGCAGCTTCCGCTCAGGGCACTCAGGCATGCAAGATATGAAGGCACCAACACATTGGTCCTGTGGGCCCTCTCAGGCTGTGTGAGCAGTCTGAGCAGGTCTGAACACTGTACGCCTTACAGATGTTATACAAATGTCTGCTATCTCTTGTCTTATGCACAGAATCTGCTGATGGAGTGTCACAGTTTTATGATTTTTGGTTATTGTTATTCCACATCATAACATCATGTAGTGTACTAGGAATTAAAGAGTTAATGCTCCAGTTTTGTGGATTGTCAATAGTTCTGGGTACCTGGTTCTCAGAAGAGAAGAACTACATTTCCCAGGGGACTTTGCTGCTCTGTTATTGTTTTCCATTCAGAGGGAAAAATAAAACTGTTTACAGATCATGAGACGCTCTCTTCTCTGCCCATCTCTCATCCTGGCAGCATCTCGCTCCCCAGCTGTCTCACTGTTGGTATTAGAGTAAGGCCTACTTTAATTTTGGACACTCTCTCATTTTTATTGGATTTATTAGCTTAAATTGTAATTATATTGTATTATATTGTGTTATTTTGCATTCCGATATCTTAGTTAATAAATTAGTTTGTTTCTCCTCAGATCGTTGCCGCTGTTTTGTTTTAAGGCCCATCTCCCTACCCTTCTTCCCTTTCCCGGGGCGTGGGTCCGTGGGTCCCCCACCCCAATAGTCAGGGAACTATACTTCACCTCCTATAAGTCCTTTATACTGATACAGCTGACGGTCACTGTGCTCCTTTCCTTTCTTTTGATACAGTGCAGGAGAACAGATTCATAGACCATGGCAAGACTTCAAACGCTCCCTTAACTCAGGCAAACATACACACCATGCACACTCTTGTAAGAAGAATTAATATCGATTGTCCTGGTGAAAATGACAGATCAGCAGTAAATCTAATTAGATATATTAATTTAAAACATTTATATGCTATGTGCTTGCATAACTACACTCTTCTAGTCAAACATCCAGTCTCGGACTGGTTTAGATGCGTTACTGTGCCAGTGACTGCTTAGATGTTTCACTGGTCCAGCATTAGCCTGGATGTGACAGTCACAGCAGTGCAGACTTTTCCTGGACATGATGTGTTTTAAGATAAGTAAACCTCCATTTCATTTCCTCTTCTCTCTGGCTTATCTATTTATCCTGCAATGTGTGTATGCACAGTACATTCTGAAGCTGACCACTCTTTGTTGGCGTTTTATGTAATGGCATAATGAAATGAATACTAATAAAAAGAATGGTGTGTTATATATTTATGAAGTCTAGGTGTAATGTTAGACAGACATTTTCACTACGTTCTACTCAATATCTTTTCACAACTCTTCATTCTTATCTGTAAATTATAGTGTATAAAAGACTGCTTTTTGTATACTCTGCAACCCACTTGGACCAATAATACTGTGAGTTTTAAGAGCATGAAGTTTGCTGGTCTTGTGGTTTATTTTTGAAAGAACATTTTATAAACTCAGACTTACTGTCTCCTGTACTGAGCAGACAAGTAGATGTATCATTAAGTTATACAGACATTGGTTTACTTTTCTGAAACATTTCACTTTTTTTCCTGTCTTGGCACGATAAATTCAATATCACTTAGAAGGAACAACGCTGGCCTGAAAGGTGCAGCTTGAATATAATTTGAAAGTATTTTTGATAAAGCTCACAAAAAGTGTGTTGCTTAATTCCTCAACCCCTCTCTCTAGAACTGTTTAATTTGGCTGTTAAAAATAACAGTATGGATAAAGGTGGTTATTACTGGAAAAAGAATGAGAAATCAGAAGCCTAATCACTATATTTATTAGAATTATGCTAATACTATGCTTCTGCTCTAATGACAATATTTAATACCTAAAACATACAGCAAATAATTTGTCTCCAGCGTACCTTAAAATATACATATCCCCAAATTGTCAGAGGCTGCCTCGTTCCCAGGCTTCCTGTTCATTCAGCTGTTGACTTATTTGTAATGACTGCCAAGAAGGCTGATTCTTGCAGAGGCTGTTCTAATTAAGGCTTTTCTCTACAAGGCTGTGAATTTCACATTTTGGTTGTAAACTGTAATGACTTGGGCTCTCGTTGACACAGCAGAATAGAATGTGAGGTTATTTTAAAAACTCTAAGGACTAGCCCCTCAAACTCTTGCCAGTTCAGTTCTCTGAAATAGCACTTAATAATATACAACTTCAAAACTTTTCTTTTCCCCAGGTATTTTCAATACAGAAGTACATTTAGGTAGAGTAGTTACTTTGTACTAGTTCTTAGCAGATATTCTGGTTTGGCAGAACAGACAATCTACTGTGTGTGTCCAAAGGTTTCTTATACTAGAAATTGACCAAACAGTTATCCAAATATATATTTCATTCTCTAGTTCTTCCTCTAGCTTTTTGCCTAAGTCCAACTATCTTGTTATGCTGTTGATGTTACAGCAACATAAAACGCAGAGAAGGCTTAAGCTCCTTGGGAGGAAAAAAGGAAGCTGAAGGGTCAGTCTTGCAAAGAGTAAAATCCTCTTCCTTGGTTAAAGGGTGCTCTTATATCTACAACAACGTGACTGACTTTAAAGTAACAATGGCTCAATCCACTACTCTGAAGTGAAGGCAACTCTGCAAGCCACGCAAAAAAAGACTGTGAAATTTGAAATAAACTATTTTCTGAGTGCAATATTAGAGGTTTTGAAAAAAAATCAAGAAAAATAATTAGGTAAATATACAAGAGGTCAAAACCTATGAGCCAAGTCTCAACATCTAATTCTTATTCACTAAAATATCCTACTAAGCCACTACTTTCTCTGAGGATTCACAATGAGTTTAAGCTTGGTAATCCTCCAGCCAGATTTCTGCTTAACGTACACAGCACATGCTCCCAACCTATCTTCCATCTGCATTCATTTAATTTACGTTTTTTGAGGCATGTGTTTCACAAGGCCTTCCAGGAAAGTCAGCAGTCCAAGCAGAGCATGGATCATCAGCAGTTTCCATACAGTGCACTGAACAGTAAATCCAAAACTAGAAACAAGACTTATCTGCTAGAATAAAGGTGATCATCTTGGCCTTTGAGTAAGATAGAGAGCAAATGGGAGCAGAAGGAGAGTGAGAAAATGAGACTGGGGAGATGTCAGACAGGAATAGTAATATGAAAGAGCACACAGGAAAGGCTGTGTTGGACAGATAAGGCCAAGAAGTAACTCAGGATCAGTTGGCTTAGAGATGAGGCACTGCTGAGAACCAGGCTAGAGGAAGCTGAAGTTACTCAGTATGTTTGTCAGTAGGCTGCTGTCTCATATACCTTTTGGCCATGCAACTTTCATAGCTTCAAGGAAGGCAGTTGCACTTTGAGACAATGGCTAAGTGATAAAACAGTATAGAATCTGAAGGATTTTTTCTGGCAGCTGCTGTAACAGCTTGATTTGCCTTCAATTTACTGTAGAGTGCCTTCTGTGAAAAAGTTCTAGCTGGGAAGCAAGGAGGGTAGTTGCTTTTTTCTAGATGATGCTGACTGACTCCTGCACCACCCTCTGTAGGTTTCCTCTCTTGAAAGCAACTGGGCAAGGCCAGAAAAAAAATAAATCTGCGTGGCTTGATGAATCAGAAACAGCCTGTAGCTAGAAAGTAACTTTGGGAAGGAGAGAGGGGAGCTCTTATAGATACATAAGTGACAAAAAGAAGGAAATTCAAAGGTCCAGAGTAAAATAATGATAGCTGATGGTGAAAAGATCTCATCTAAGAAACAACAGAAAGGGAGGAGATCTGCTTTCACACATTAAGTTTTAATCTGCTTCACCTGACCTTAAATCTGAGATTTTCTTTTTGCAGGGCTAATATTTCCTACTGTAATGAAACTCAAGAGTAAAAAAAGGAAGAACTGATATTTTTAAATTTGTTTTTTAATCTGCTTATGTCATGGTTTTGTGATTTTCGGTTATTGGTATCCCACATCATAACATCATGTAGTGGATATACCTGGTTCTCAGAAGAGAAGGACTACTACATTCCCCACGGTACTTTGCTCCTCTGTTACCATTTCCAGCCGGAGGGAAAAGATAAAAGCTCGCAGTATAAAAACTTGCAGATCACGAGACCTCATCCCTTTTTCCGCTGTCTCTCGTCTTGGCAGCACCTTGCTCTCCAGCCGTCTTATCGTCGGTAGTAGAGTAAGGCCTACCTTGATTTTGGGACATTCTCTCTCTCTGTATTGGATTTATCAGCTTCAATTCTAATTATATTGTACTATAGTGTGCTGTTTTGCATTGCGATATCTTATTTAGTAAATTAGTTTGTTTCTCCTCAGATTGTTGCCGCTGTTCTTTGCTCTCAGGGCCATCTCCCTACTCTTTTCCCCTTTCCCCGGGACGTGGGCCCGTGGGTCCCCCGTCCCCTTCGTCACGGAATCGGGCCTAACGCCCGTAAACCGTTGACAGCTTATCAGGTAGGCATTGTTAACTTGTTGCTTATTGATTAGGGGCCTGTCACAGTGCCTTTAGAGGCTGTTGTAATAGGCGGTTGCGAGGATACGAGATGTAACGAGAAAGGCCCCCTCCCCGAAGGAATAGGGACAAGTTGACCAAAGAATGTACCCGTGACGCAGGGAAAATGGCAAACTAAGATGATCCGATAAGCTACCTTTTGATATGTCAGTAGATGGAAAATACTGCTTCATGCTTCACTGCTACATGCCTCAGCAAAAATATCCAATCAGCATTAAGGGAGTAAGCTTTAGATGGCAATAGGGGATAACAAGTATTATAAAAGTAGTGCTATACCTTTGAATAAAAAAAGCTTTTCTTGCTGCTATTGTGTGTGTGTCTGTGTGTGAGTGTGTTTTCAAGAGGCAGATCGAGCCTAAAGAAAATGACATCTGTACCTGTCTCTTAGAATAATTAATAATTATGTTTATATTGAAGATATTGACTTGTTTCAGTATATGGCCAAAAATCAGCCAGTCCAAACTCTGCAGGATCCGTGCTCCAGAGAGCGTCCAGGCATTTTTTGGAGCATCTTCCATGGTGAAGATGAAGTATACCTGAGAATACCTCTTGGAGCCATGGATTCAAATAATAAATTGGACAGAAGTCTTGTGTACCTTTGCTGAATGCTGTAGATCTGCATTCACCAGCAGCTGCTCCCTGTTGCTGCCTCCTACTTATTTTCTCTGCAAGAGGAAGAAAATATTCAGAGAACTCCTTTTGGATGAGACACCACTGACAAGAACAAAAATTCCCAGCTGGCAGGACTTTCAGATGTTTAGATGCTGCTCATTTCAGTGCTGCCAAACCACATATTTGTTGGAAGGACCCAGGCACAGCTCACAGAATAAATGTATACGCTATCAGAGTTCAATGGTGAACAGAACTTGGGGATCCTGGAAACAAAATTTTAGTCACTTTAAGTAGCAGATTTGTATTCTCGTGTGAGACTTAGCCCTGAGGGTTTTCATTGCCTTTCACTGCTATGTTGGCAAGTTGCAAAGTCATTTGTTATTTAGATAGTGTAAATTGGTTGGCCTTTTACATGTTTGCCTAAAAAAAATCCTTTCAGGCAGCTAACTAATAGCCAGCTAATAATCTTTCAATGTTTTGCCAGGTCTCTTTTCCATTTCAGCTCATTTGTCAAAGCAATAAAAAACAGAAGAAAGCAGCTTTAAATGAATGTTAGTTTAAACCTAGTCTAGGTAACAGCCAGTACTACTTTTAGTGAAGAAATGTTCCAGCAGAGAAGCACAGTTGTGCCCTATCTGTTCTCACCTTGTACAGCCTTAAGGTCAGCTGACGTCACCTCACAGCAACAAGGAACCAAAAGTGGTATCTTATTCAAGGAAGGATGAGTAGAAACTATAACTACATTTCTGTGCAAAAGGGAAAATTTCTGCTAAGCACAAGCATCAGGAAATTATTGTTACTAAAATATATAACACATTATGGCAACAACCCAGTAACAGTAGTTTTCTTTTGCTTAAGACAAGGGTATTGTAAAGGGAGAATTATTTCTGAACTTCAGTGAAATTTAGCTGGCTAAATAAATACTAGGTTATATAAATTATTTCTAAGGTTCAGAAAAGTTCAGTTGACTAAATAAAAACCAGGTTGTACTAATTATGGTATTAATATCATTAATTAATTGAATTTTTATTTAATAATTAATTAATTAAATTTTCTAGTTACTGATACTCCACAACTAATGTTAGTGTGAAAAAATATAAACCTCTTTGAACAGAAAAAGTAAGCTACTGGCAGAAAAACCATGCAAGGCAAAGTATGTGTTGTCAGTGGACTGGGTCAATTGTTTAATAGAATAATTCATTAGAAGATACAGTTCACAAGTGTCAATGGCAGACTGTTTTCCATGTATCTACTATGTGGCATTCACTCCAAAGCTAGTACATTAATCTCTGATCATGAGAGACTCAGAAAATGATAAGTGGGTAAAAACAATCTAACTGGTTACTTTAATTATCAGTGAATTGGTGCTCATATCTCAGACTTCATTAATTCAGTTTTCAGATTGTAACACTTCAGACAAAGGTTCCAATGGAAAAAAAAAAAATTATGATATCAAACTGACCTGAAACAAAAACAAGTAGTTGTCTGGCAGAACTAAATCAGACCACTTACTTATCCCAGAAGTGATTTGATGATTATGCAGGGAAGTCTTTCCGCCTTCGCAGAAAACAGACTCTCTTTCTTAGTAACAGGGAAAATACATTTTCTAGCTCTATTTCAGCTATTTTATTGAGTTATGACCCAGAACATAACATCCACATATTAAAAAAGGCCATGGAGAAGCAAGGATGATATAAGTGTAATGAGAGTAGTTCTTGTCAGGATATCAGCACAGAGGATATGTTTGATTTCCTATCAGTCTTTACTACAGTCTGCTAATTCATGTGATAGCTGCTTTTCCTTCATGAGGATTATTTGTCATATTTCAGCTGCCACATTGTCAAAATGCAAGGCTCAGGGAACTACAAACTCAAATGAGAACTTAGGCATTCTTCCTCACCGAACTACTTGCAAATGATGATAGAAAGATAGAAAAACTCATTTTCAGTAATGTGATATGAAAGAGCTAAATTAATGGATACATAATTAGAGAGAAGAGGGAATGATTATAAATAAATATCTTTCATTTAGATCTGAATATGTAGATCCGCTTTGATGATTTAACAAAATGTATTGCCTTTTCAGCACAATATTGGTTCATAATAAAATTAAAGAGATTTCACTTCTTTGACTGGGAAGAAAGCCAGTCCTAATCACAGCCCCAATAAGTATGCTCTCATCCCCTTCCCTGTTTTATATCCTTCATATTAGTACAACATTGTCTAGTTATTTATATGCATTACTAACCCAGCACGGGCCTCTGGAATGTATGTTATTTTATTCTATGCATGCTCAAGAAGGGTTGCTGTGATCTCTTTCTTAATCACCTTGTTAACCATATGGATGCCACATGGTTTTTGAGAGAAGAGTTTCTTCTACTCACTACAGTTATTGTGTCAGTAGTGAACAGAAAAGGAAGGAAGGAAGGAAGAACTGACAGAAAAAGTGCAGAGAATGAAATAAGAGGGTCATCCTAAAAGGAGGAAAATCTATTTTATACATTTTATCTGTTCCTCTTCAGCTGGAGGAAATTATCATAGCTCCTTCAAAGATAATAGAAATATATCCTCTTATGAGAATTCAAGCATAAGGATTAAACATGAATGAGAATGATTTGTTTAAATACATTTAATGAACCTTCTAACTTCCAGAATGATGTGTGTACTCTGGAAGCCTGAAATGCAGGCTTTTCTCAGGCTGAAATAATACTGTTTATCTCTTAGGGTGAAAGGATTGACACACAGGACAAGCCTGAAATAACACAAGTTGAAAAGAACTTCACAGGCCTCCTTAGTCTATTCTGTCCAGCACTAAGTTTAATCACTGTTATTTTGTCTCTGATAAAGAGATATGAAGTCTATCATAAAATGTAAGGATGAATCCAGTCATTACGATTCCATAATCTGCCTTGACAATGAGCACCATTAACCTAATATTTGATACACTGTCATTATTGAACTTTCCTTCTGATATGCCCGTTTCTTCCACATATGAAGAATAGTAACTTATTTTCTCTGCTAATGTAACCGGAAATACTGATTCCAGACCTGTCTCAAGCACTGAATGACACGATCTTTGACTGAAATCTCTCTTATTCCTTTTTCTCCGAATGGAGCCTTAAGTCAGAGAAGTGACTGTAAAATCCTCTGATCCCTTTGCCACTCCTTATGAAGTTGTTAGCTTTCTGAATTGTATTCATTAAAACATTAGCTTAAATTCCCTGTATCTTCTTCAATGTAACTGAAAAAAGTGGACAATTCAGAGGAAATTAAAAAGCTACTTATCATGATTAATTTTGTTATCATGCTGGAAGATCCCAAAATGTTTTTCATATTCTTTTCCTAGAAGTCATTATTATGAACATCTGAGGACTAGGTCACAATCTAAGCCATTAAATATTTCTACATGCCATGAAAATTACATCACACCATCCCACATCCTCATGCAGCTTACTCAGAAGAAGGCAACATTTACAAATAAAAAAAGCTAGAAACACCTTACTGCTTACCCTTCTATTTGTGAGGGCTTCTTTCACTGTAATTATATGGATATCCTCTAAAACTTAGTAATCACTTGTAGAAATCTGCTGCTAGTTATTTACATCATGAATACAAAGTCATGAGAATAGTAGCTGAATGTATTGAAGAATTTTAAGGCATAAAAAGTTCTGATAAAAAGTTGTCTGAATTAATTATTACTTTCTGTCTCTCAGATAGTGAAAAGGTGGCCAGCATGGACTTAGCATACATCAGGACCTCTTGTTTGAGCTAATCAAGACTTACAAGGATTCAAAACGGTAACTCTAGGGCAAAATACTGCGTGCTGTGGTGTGTGTGACCCAGACCAGGCTAGTTTCCATGATGACTTATATCTAGCACCACTAAAATAAGGTGAGAAATGAAAGCCTCTCATGCTTGTGTAGAGCTGAAGGAAATGAGGAATCAGAGCTTATAAAACTAAGCTGTGAATAATACTTAATGCCACCTCTAACTGCAAGTCTGAATACGGGATTACACTTAATTACGTTGATCTGCTGCTCTATTACAGCTTTCACTAATAAAATCCTGACTTACCTCTGTCTGGGTTTCAGCTAAAACAACATTAATAACAAATTCATGGTTTTGGTTACTGCTAAGCAATGGAAGCCCTCCCAAGGCCAGTAGGGCTACTCAGCAAGGGAAAACCAGTTGGTGGGGAAGGGCTGCCAGCATAAAGCAGCAACAGGAAGTGTGGTGGAGCCAGCACAGGTGCCTGAATTAGGCCAGGGGGTTGTTCCATACTATGTAACATCATGGAAAGGCCACGAAGCTGTGGACAGTTGGTAAAGATATGTTATTGGTGCTGGTGCCACTTGAGTGACTGGTGAATCTTGTGTCATTGGTGGGCTGTCTTGCTGTTGCTGCGCATTGGTCACTGGGTGCTAATTATACTATGGTGCTATGTATGTGTATCTTGTTATAATTGCATTTTTCTTTTTCTCTTCTGTCTTTGTAAATGGTTTTTATCTCAACACAAAAGTTCTACTTTGATTCCAATTCTTTTCATCAGCCTACTTGAGAGGAAAGAGCAAATAAATGGCTATGTGGTGCTGAGCTGCTGCTGTATTTGACACTGTCTCACATGACATCCTGGTTGCCAAATTGGAGAAAACTGGATATGATGGATGGACCACTCACTGGATAAGGAATTGGTTGGATGGCTGCACTCAGATAGTTGCAGTCAAAGGCTCAATGTCTGAGTGGAGTCCATGGACAAGTAGTGTTCCCCAGGGATCTGTACTGGGACCGGTGCTATTTAACAACCTTATAGGAGACAAGGACAGTGGGATCAAGTGTGCCCTCAGCAAGTTTGCAAATGACACCAAGCTGAACGTTGCAGCTGAAACGCAAGAGGGGCCTGAACAAGCTTGAAAGGTGGGCCCATGCTAGCCTCATAAAGTTCAACAAGGCCAAGTGCAAGGTCCTGCTTGAGGGTAGGGGCAATCCAATTTTGAAGCGCAAAGCTTTGTGCAGTGTGAGATATTTGGTGATTACTTTCCCTGCTTCAGTATGTTTGATGACGTAGAAAGATAATGTTCCATGCTGGCTATTATTGCTTATATTACATTGATTAACAATCCTAATCTTTCTCTGTAGATAGGCTGCCATGACACCAGCATCAAATGATGTTTTATACCTACAGAAGACCAGATATTATTTTGCCTGGAGAATTACAGTGTGCCCGGTGACAATAAGAGAGAGTATCAGTCTAGATTCCATCCATATAGGAGTAATAGGAGACAATAATATCAATAGCAGACAATGTAGTTTCCCATGAAAAAAAGAAAACACACACACACACACACACACAAAAAAAAACAGAAACAGAAAAAAAACAGTAGATGTTTTTACAATATTTGCAATATATATATCATCTGCACTTTATGATTTTCAGATTTAAAACTTACACTTCTGCACATGATAATTACATGAGAGCTGACTTGGAGCTCTCAAACATTGTTATTAATAAGAAATAACAAGAAAATGAAATTCTTAGTCCTGGAATTTCCACTGAGGATTTTCAAGGAGCACTTTTCAGCGTGCGACTCATTATTTTGATCCGTAATCAAGATTAAAACAAAACAACAAACAACAATGTACACATTACACAAAGATGTACGCTGAGTGGTAAATAATGAAGATCAGACAGTAGTAGCTACAAATTCTGTTAAATAATAGCATCCAAAGGAAAAAAAATGTACGAACATTACCAGATGGAAATTTAGTACTTACTTCTATACTTTTTTAATGCCTACATATATTTTCCAGAGAGGTGAGTAACTGAGGATAAAATCACAGTGTTATGTTGTAGCAAAAAGTCTAGTGTTGACTATATTTTTTGACATGAACAAGGAATTATTGGGTAGAAATGTAGTTTTACTTCTGTAAGTGGCTTTGTTCCTATAGAAGGGGAGTACTTTATGCCACAGTAATCCATATTTCTAGAAGGGTGTTGGAAAAATTGCATGTAGTGAGGTTAAAGACTAGAAGTGATGAAAGTCTTGTAACATATGTTACACATGTTACACAAATGTTACACATTTCTTTTAAGAATGGAAGAGTTGATTTTGTTCAGTACATAAAAAAAGAAGAATGAGAGATGGCATGATTCAGTTGTATAAATACCTTCAGAAAGACAAAAAATATTTTCATAGTTCTAATTTTCTAGCTCACTAAAACAGAAGATGTGAAGAAAGTCAATGATCTGGAATCAAAGCTGAATAATTTAAATGAGAAATTAAATAAATTTCTATGAAAGCCGTAATTTACAAGCTACCAAGATAAGCAATAAATATTAAAAAGAGCATTACTTTGTTATCACAATTATTATTAGTTAAGGTCTTCAGATGGAGATTGAATACTTTCTGGGAAAACTTTTTGTCAAATTCAAATCATTGAGGTTAATATGAGAATAACTGGGAGAAACTCAAGATATGTTGTAAATCAAAAAAGCTGGAGGTTCTTTCTGGACTTCAAGTTTTGTATCAATATTTCTCTCTCTCTCTCTTCTAAAATGTATTCTCTGTGTATGCAGTAGCAATACATGGATCAGGCATAAAGGATACGTGTGTGTAAAGTAGTAGTGATGGAAATGGGAAATCTACTTCTGTACATCTCCTGCATCCCTTTTCTCTCTCCTTTCCTCCTTTTCTCTGTAACTTTCAGGACTGTTTCCTGACACTGAAGTTGATTAGGGAAAGATTTATCTTTAGAAGTACAAGAAAGCCCCATGGAGTTAATAGCCAGCAATATGCTTTGATGTCTGAAGTACCAATTGCACTTTCCACTTTAACAGATATATCCATAAAGCACATTGGAGGAGGCAGAAGTGAGGCTGTTTCACATATCCATTCAAAAACAGCTGTGATATCTAATAAAATCTGGGGAGGTAATAAACCCTACTGTTCCTAGTTTCTCTTCCAACGTGCAGTAAAACGTAATTTTTAGGACCAAAAAAACCAAACAGATAGACAGTCAGAAACAACTGTAGCTGACGTCAGGATCTTGCTTATAGCACTGGAATTCTGTGACTGTGGTTTGCAGGCCAGGCATGTGCAATGCAGATCTAGCTTTTATTCCCTCAGAAAACGCTTCTAGATCAACCTTGGACAATTTTCAGAATTTTAATGTGCTGATTTTTTTATTTTTTTTTTTAAACCACAGACTAGGTTTTGAAAACAATCATAGTGAAGCAAAAACTATTTTATACAGATGATTACCTAACCTTTTACTTCTATAAGGTTTTGTACAAGAGGAAGAGCAGTCATTTTGCAATGGGCAGATCTCATCCCTGACTCCTACTGGAAGATGCCAGAGATACCAGTGATACCCTCACAAGTTTGTGATGAAAGCATCTGATTAACTTAACATCTTCAGTGGACACTGGGGAGAATTTATGCTTAGTATGACTTACAGCATGCTTACAGTACAAATATAGGCCAGAAGGAGTCTCTAATTTAACACAAAACACCAAGGTCACAAAGTGCAGCAGAAATGATTTACAGATGTAGTAGATCAGATAAAGAAATACCCAGGAGGCGCTGGCTTAGGTGAACATGGTTTCTGGGAGTAGCTTTGGTGGAATAGGGCATGGTTGCAATAGTCTAAGGGCATCTTCTGGAAAAATTTTAGCTCAATTATATCAATTATACTGAAGCATCAGGCTCAGTATCATGCCACCTGCAATCTTGATAATCATGGTGAAATATCCCTCCTAAATGCTGATGCACATCAAATATATTATTTAAAATGAAGCTTTTACATGAGAACTCCTTGCTTTTATCAATTGCTGTATAAAATATGTATTATTTTTAGATCAGTACAAACATTTTTTTTCAAGTTTGTTTTCCTTGCTTTTCTTATTCTTTCTCTATCCTTAGCAGAGCCAAGCCCAAGCTGTTTGAAGTCAGCAGAAAGACTACTGCAAGTTTCAAAGGAACCTGAATACATTTTTAAGAACATTTCAGAATGATTTTTCTGTGCTGACAGATCATTTAACTATCAAGATAGGAAGTACAAGCAGACAGCACCAGCCTCCGTCATACCCCATAGAAACAGACAGCTCTTCCAAACAAACCATCTCATCTGTTCAGATTACCTGTCATGTTTGGGGAGGTAGGTTTAGTGCAGCATTTACCAATCTGAGAACACAGAAGCCATTTTCTTTCTGTGGTTGGTGACAAGCCAAGACCTTTTTTATACAGTTAAAAACCTGATGGTGGAAATGGCTATACATCTTGTTCCCAGCACCTGTTTGCACTTGATAACATATCCCGAATTAGATCAGATTTGATCTGATTTCAGTGAATCTGCTAGTGTTAATTTGTCTGTTCCAGAGTCCCACACTTCCCCATGTACAGCCTGATCGACTTCACAAGCAAACATAAAATTCCTGTTTACCAATAATGGATTTCATAAACCTACTTGATATAGAAATAATGTGTTAAATGTTTTACGAAGTAGAGTTTCAACTGCCACATCTGAAATGGAAGGAAACATTGCCAGACTAGGCTTATACATATATATTTGGTTTATCATGCAAATAATGTTTTTTTTGTCTTTTTCTCTAAGTTTTGCCAGAGTATACGGATATATCTGCTGTTCTTTCTTGTTCAAGGGAAGATGCACTATCACTCTGCTCTGCAAAAAAACATCTAGATTAATCCTCACTACAAGGATCCATCCAAGGATCAATCCATGAAGTTAGTGGCTCTACAAAAACAGCTAAATGTATCCATAAGTCTCTGTAATTGACTAACCAGTTATGACTGATACAACTAGCTTTACATCTTTTACCTTCCACCTTCATAATCATTTGCCATTTGTCCTTTCTTATGCAGTCTCTGCTTAGATACTTAGTTTATGAAGCAAGATTCCACTCAGTCTATGTGCGTACAGATTTCCTTTCTTATCATGCTTCTATCTCATGAGAAAAGGGCACAGGCAGTGCTGGGAGAACTACTATGCAATTACACATATCCAAAGATAAGTAAACTTTTCTTTTATCTACATGGAAGAAACTTCTGCCTTTTAAGAATTTATGGGAACTTCTACAGAAAGGATGGCTTAGGCCAAGTTAGTGAGTATTTATGTTGTGAACAGAATTAGGACCTAAATGACATATACAGATGCAATTTGCTTGAACAATTAGTCTGAGGATAATGTGTTTCCTTGACTGGCTATATGACTTTGTGAGCTCTGTGTTTTAAATAATATTATCCATGTAATTAATACAGATTGAGAAGATGTCCAGAATTATAATGAATATGGTAACTCTTGAGCTAAACAGATAATTGTATCAGGAGGAAAGAATTAGCCAAATTATGTTGGGTTTTGGCAGTCACCAACATTGGATAACAATATATTCAGTTTCATTTTTCTCTTGCTGATATAAGCAATCCAGTCTCCAGAGATGAACAGATATACAGAGTTTACTCCGTCACCTTTTTCACCATACTGTTCTTTATTGTATTCTCCCAGTGGCAACAAGCTGGTACTGGCAGCAGTTTGACACAGAAATTCAGGAATGAAGCATCTGTCTGAACACAGATAAAGCATTTGAATTATAGAAATATTTTTTAAGTTTCTTTTTTTTTTTTCCCCTCTTAGTTTACATGCATTTTAATAAATCCAAGGTCTCTGATCCAATCCATTTAAGCTTTGCAAGAAGCTCATTACTCTGGATTCAGTGACTATAACCTCTTGGAAACAGATAAAATTACTGTAACTACTGTACATTCGGAAACCTTTTGAGGCCAATGGTTTGCCTGATGTCTCTCTCTTTGGTCTTCAGTTTGAAAGTGTGCTCCAGTTTAGTTCTTGTTGACATGCCAAGTAACTGAAAATTATCACCAGTGGTAGTGTTAATTAAAATTATTTTTAAAATTCTGTGGAGAGACAAATCTTTTCCAAATAAAATGTTTTGATTAAAAATTTCATAGACACTCAAACCAGAAATGAAGGCCAAGATGTCAAAAGTTACAAATATGGTACCTACATAGAAAAGTACGTATATGCCTTTATCTGTCCACTTCCTTCCCTGTTTTTGTGATATTATGTATATTATGTTATCATAGCATCACAGAATCATAGAATCATAACATTCTATGGTATATTATGTTATGGTATAATATTTATTTATAATACGTTGTATATATAATTTCATTATATTCTACCATATATATAACTGTATAAACATGCATGTGTGTATTTTGTGTGCACTTCACATATAAAACTATAATATGCATAATACATACATATATTAAAATACCCATGCATAATATTATGAACAAAGCACTAGGCTTGAATATCTGTAAGGTTTCCTAAGTCTACTGACTATTTTCCTCCCACTTTTAATAGACCAGAAAAAAATTATGTATGATGCTTACCCTGGTTGTCTTCTGCTTCTGCATTTGGACATTACTTGCTAAATTAATGATAACTTTCATGGTGCTAATTTTCCTGTAAAGACTTTCTTACATCTTTGTTCAGAGTATAATATAAACTAAAATGCCCTGCAACTTCCTCACTGCTTTTCTTGTGGATGCATAGTACTTGTTCCAGGAGTGGCTGGCAAAAATCTATATAAATATGAACGAAAATAAAAGCAAAATTAAACAAATACATGAAAATTAAAACAAAAAGGAAATTTGCGTTTTATGTCTGTAGAGTCATTCACTGGAATGAAGTTGAATGATGTGATTCAAAACTTCAGGAAAATATTTGACTGGACTCACTAGAGAGATCAGAATATTTGTAATGCTCATATTCTCATTAATGCATTTCATGTCTCTAAATCTGAACACATTTGCATCAGTGACCAGTCTCTTCTAACAGCTCATGGCATAGCTGGATTCACTACACTAACTTCCCTTCATCTTTGCTCCTAGATGGAGCATACAGTCATCCACTGTTAAACCAAAGTATACCCCTATAAACCTTCTGATTTTAATGACCTTTGAATCAAACTCCTGGAGTTCTAATGGTTTTGAATTTGATTAACCAATGTTGTTTCAGAGAATTCCTAGCACACAAAACCAAACCCCAAACGCATATGAAAATCCCAGTTAGGTCCTCGATTAGGAGGAGAAGTCTATAGTCTACCAGTTTAACTACCCCATGACTGAAGGAATTACATGCATAAAGAGTTTATATAATTAAACTTGTAACAAAGAGGCCAAATGGGAGATTTTGATTAGGAAGAAAAATAACTGCAATCCTTAAATTTTGTTTTGTTTATGCAAAGTATTTGTGTCATCTTTCAGTTATATAATTATGGTAAACACAATAATAAGCTCAATAAACCTTCAGAAGTATCTCATTGACTCCCAATGGATTTCACCACTGTTGCTAAAAAATCTTCAAAACTGGTAGTTAAATAATGCAGAAAACTAGAACCCTTTTGCCATTATTTCAGTAAAAGCTTTTAGTCACTAAGTTATTCTACAGTGAAAGACTAAATCTTCAATTCCTTATTGTGTTGTCATATACATAAACCCAGGAATTTGATGGGTCTGAGCAGGTGTTCAAGCTTGAAATCCATAGTATTTTTTTGAGACAGATATCTTGTTCGTGTTTTGGTTTTCTTAGAGCATTATATACATGTTAAGTCTGAAGTAGTCCAGACAGGCTGAGTCTGAGGCCAACTCATTCGATAAAGGGAAGGGCTCTCATTGCCTAAAGATACCCTGCAGGACAACAACGTACTTCAGAACCCAGGAAAGGAAATTTCTTGACCCTGCACATGATAAGAAAAGTCATGATGTAAGAAGCTGGTAGATATTCTTTCATAACTACAAAAGATTAAGACTCATAAAAGAGACAAATTTAGAAAATAAAAGTTTTCATCCTGAGTACTAGTTAAAAGAAGGCTGAGAATCTGTTACTTACTATATCTAACATTTATCAGTATACTTATGACCAATAAAAATATGCCTGATGAATTCTAGTAAATGAGAAAAAATTGGATGACAGCGAAATCATGTCAGTTTCAAATTATTTCAAAATAATTAACTTTAGATCTAAAATTGGGGCATTTCCTGTAGTTTTGTTTACTTGAGAATTGGCTAAATACTCAAACGTATTCATAAATTAAGCTTCTTCAGATAAACAAGGCTTAATTTACAGTTTGCTCATTAATAATATTCTTGGAGTGTCAGTTGTGTTTCCTGACTGGATATTATTTGCATAGTTGCTTAGGCTGTGCAAAGTGAGCCTATAAATGCCATGAGTAGGGATTACAATTTTACCAGCTAAACATATTGCTCTATGAACGTTTCTAGTTTCGCAGATGGAAACAAACTGCACTATAAAGCACTTGTAAGAAAGAAGCTAGAATATATTTATTGATGCAATATAGATATAATGTAGTGATTCAACAGCTACTTAACAAGATTTGAGATGGCTAGATATGCTTGATTACTTATTACTTACTGCCTAGAGAGTAGGACAATGGATACAATATAGTGATTTAACAAAGCTGAATTATAAGTAGGGCAGTGACTTAAGCTTCTAGATGGCTGCATACATTTGGTTGTTTACTGCATAGAGGGTAGAGTAAAGACACAAAGATGTGATCCGAGCAAAGCTAACAAAGCCTAAAACCAATTTAAGATATGTACTGGCAAGGCATTTTGACATCAAGGTGTAAGGGATCTCTGCACAGATGCAACCTCAGTAGGTGTCCCTAATTGAAGGAAGATGCTGTCGTGCAGCCAGCTGCCATGCAACTGAAAGGAAAAGCTTTCCTTTTTCATAGAAAGCTCAAAGTGATCTTCCAGGCTGCTCACTATATATGCGGTAAGTTGATGACTCATAGTACTAAGTTGCCTTTTTTTGGGTGTATGCCAGTTGGTCTTCAGCTGTTGAACGAGATGTCTGTTGTCAGTTCTTTCAGTCCCCAGTATTAAGGCAGAGTTGTGGCTGTTAATCAGTCTTAGCAAGGGTACCAGTACTTTTTGCTTGTTGTCCACCGGTGCAAGGCCAGGTCAAATAACGGAGTTGAGCGAAGGAGGGGAGGGGAGCAGGGAAAGAGCAGGGGAGGTCAGGAGGAGCACACTGTGACATTTCCCCATCCTCAGATTTTATGGAAAATGATTTCTACTTCATTTACATTAAAGCTGAGTAGTCTTTCACAAGCTAGACAAAATCACTAACACAACATTTTTCCATTTGCTACAGTGCAACTCTAAACTGCAGTTAAAATTTCACCTGCCTATGGTGAAATGGTTAATCACAGAAACTTCCTTCAGAAATGCAGAAGAGCAGAAAGCAAGAATTTCTAGATAAAAAGGGCTTTAAGGAAATGATAATAACATTTTTATTCCTCTGCTAGTATAAAATGATAAGCAAATTAACATGAAGAACTTTAATCTATACATACACCAAAAAGTTGTCTAATCTATGTACAAAATAAGAGGCATGATTAGAACTAAATTTGTTTTCATTGTCTTTCTGGAAAGCTCTGAGAAAAGCAATGTTTTTTGTCTGTGCATGATATTTAATGAATTATCAACAGTCCACATTATAATAGCTCATTTCCGACTAAAAAGGACAGTATGGAATTGAGTAATGATGGGATATTTGTCTATAACCTTAGAAAACACAATGAATGACTTGCCTCATGCCACATGGGTGATGCTAGAACACTTCCACACAGTTTGTACTTACACTATCATTAAATATATGAGTAGGGAATGCAAAAAAAAAAAAAAAAAAATTATCAAAACATGAATTCTATATCTTAGACTTTACCTTACATTTCTAGGCTAATAAACAACTTTTGACTTTTATTACAAACCACTGGAAATAGGAAGGCCCTTGTTACACTATAAAAGTGCATCAATTCTTGCTATGCAAGTGTGAGGCCCAAAGGATACATGATATCCCTTACATCCCACAAGAACAGAATAGCATCATCTATTTGTTATGTTTATCTTCTTCATATATTCTTTATTCCCTTTTTAAATGCAAATTATTTTCTTTTTAGAAAGAAAATTTATGACAAATGAAAACTCAGTTTTACGTTATCTGTGGTTTGTAACTAAGTTGAAAAGTTTGAGCATCTGCCCTTTCTTTTCTTCGTATATACCTCACAATCACATCCTATCCTTCCTTCATTTTCATTTCAAAACAATAGGAGAAACCAAGCACAAGAAACTGATCATGTCTTGTTTGTCAAGCATGACTAGTGAAATGTTCTATGGTCTATACAAGTTATTTGTAATTTTGCTCTGGCCAGGAAATTAATCTCCAACTGCTTTTGAAATTTCTAGTGCTTCATCAAAATAAGTTAACATTTAGAAGCACTGAAGCACAAAGAAATAGAAAGAGCAATCCTACGTATCTTATCTACTTGCTCATTGCAGTCTTATCTGTAGTACAGTCCTAGCAAAATGGAGAAATGCTAATTTTATCTGATACTGAGTGCTCAATTTTTAAAAAAGAAACTTGGAGCATCCTTTGTCAGCTTTCCAGTGGTGCTAGAGATTCAAAATTTGAACAAGTTGCCCACTCTGAGTTTCTGTACCCCTGACCTTAGTCTCTGTCTATTGCACCAAGAAGTTTCTTTACAGTGACCTTAAAATCAAAGCTGAGAACTGTATGACATTCGTTTTTTGTGGATTTTCATGGGTTCTGCAGAGCATGCGCAGAGGTCCCTTTGGACATTAGCCTGTGCCTGGTTCAGCTGCCCCCAAGCTGAGGATTTGGACTACTTGGCAACCTTCTGTCACCAAAATCTCATTGTTAGTTGTATGACTCTGCCCTGGGCTAGGAGCTGCTCTGGACCTGCTTATGATCCACAGGAGAATAAAGGACCACAGAAGAGCTGTCTTGCACCATATCATTCAGTTACCCTAAATCATGTCTTCACCTGCTTTCCTTGGTGACTGTTAAATGGAAAAAGGAGCACTGAATTCCAAGTCCTCACACGATGGAAATCAGTATCACTAATGTGAATAGAGCTGCACCAGGGAATGCAGGCCCATATTATATTCTGTTCTTTAAGAGTGTATTTTTCCATACATTAATTTTAAGGGACCTCCCCCACAAGTGGCTATTATACTCTACATCACCAAATACATGTTTTATTCATGTGTTAATAATGTCCCAGATAATTTAATATAATGTATCCTTAACTAGCAGTACTGTCTTTTTAATGCAAATAAATACTGGCTGTTTAATGCAAATATAATTAATGCAAATAACTATAATAAAGCAGCATACATAATTTTATGCAAAGAACAATCTAGTTGGCTATTCTTAGCGTCCACATGAAAAGCCATCACCATGGTAAGTATTTTGGGCTAAATTTTGTTATACACTTCAGAGCTACTTAATCGTAAAAGAAAAAGTTAAAGAAATATACTTGCTAAATTTAAAACAATCAAAAAGTGCATTATGAATATTATTTCTTTTAGTATATACAGCAAATTTGCAATGTTTATTATTTCAGATTAACAACGATCTCTAGAAATTTTATATTCCTTTGTTGTTTTCATCTGTAAACACATTGTGTATCTTGAAAACATTGTCTTATTTGTACGGGAAATTATTAATTTCCTCCATCTGTTTTCATTTTTCACATGCTTGTTCTGTCATATTTTCAAGCTCTGTTTCTTCCTTTCTTGTTTATCATTTGCCAAGGAGGAAGGGAAAAAAACCCTCACTTTTTCTTATATACTTTTATTTCATTCTCTTTGTCTTGTTACCTTCTTGCATCTTCTGTCTCAGCTGAGGTTCATGATATTTCTACCCAAAGTTCCTTGATATGAATGTTACGAGCATCTTTTCAATATATTTTTCTTAAAAGAAAAGATTTATTGCACTGCAATCCTACTCAACTAACAAGTTTAATGAACACGACCTGGTCTTCAAACATATTTTCTTTCTAATGAAAGAATCACACTGAGTGAAAAGTCCTTTCAGGGAGAGCTGTAGTGATGACCTGCATTTGTGCCTCACCATAAATAACTCTACAGAAGAAGGGAGTAAGGGGAGACCTTATGTACTTCCACTTACCCATTCCCAGTTTCTGCTACAGAGGTACTATGGAACTAATCCTGAAAAAAGCGACAGTGATAGGGGATGAAATAAATCAGGAGACCTGACTGAAGGTACCAGTGCACAGAAAGCCGAGTAACACCACTAGCCATGGAAAGGCCTTGTACCAGGCCTCCAGTTGCATTTTAACTGCCCACACATGGGAAAATGTGTTGAGCCATCAAGTATGAGGTAAAAACATCTGATTTTAGTTCAAAAATTTTAACGTTTGATAATGCTGATAAACCTATGTAACTGTGAGTTGTTTTTAGACTGTTCTATACTGCAGTTATGTGAACTGCAACTCCTTATTAAGAAACATTTTCAGATAGCAGAAAGAAACAACCTTTACAGAATTTGAATCATAAGGCAAACGTTTCAGTTTGTAACTGTTAAACAGAAATAATCGTGAATGCTTACGAGTCTTCCATCAGAAATGGAAATTTATTCCTGTAAGTTACCTCAGCACACTGAGTGATATTTCACCCTTGGACGTGGGTAATATCAGAGGTATAGCTCTTATTTTGAATATATTGAGGTTCACCCCCCAAAAGAACTTGATATCTCTGGGTAACATCCTTCTGAACCTCACTTCCCTCCTGGCCATCCCAGAACCCAGCTAGACCCTGCTTCAGAAGAGGCAGTGTACTGTGATGGTGCAGTGTCCCCCAGAGAAGATTTGCCTGGCATCTGTGCAGCTGAAGAGATGGGTGTGGTTGTGTGTTCTGAGCACAAAAACACCGCATGGGAGAAAGTTGTAGGTGCTACAGTCAGCAGTAAATGGTGGTACTCCTCACTGACATTGCATTCTCAAGGCAGCACTCTGGACTCTTACAGCAGCAATTATGGAGTCATCTTAACATTTCCAAACACATTTCCAGAGCTGTCAGACTGGTCAAATTGATACATATATATATATATATATATATATTTTACGTTCTTCCAGCAGTTCCCCAGTTACATCGTGTCACATCTGTGCTGGCCTCAACCAGAGAACTGCTGATACTAAGAGTGAGATATTTCATCCTTATTGTACCAAGAAAGAAAATACCTTAACCAATCTTGTATATGTGGATCTGGAAACATTACAGATATTCCTGTCTTCTCATCAAAATATGTTCTTCTGTTGGACGACTTGGACTGAGGTTAATGTGTTTGACAATTATGAAGTCCAGATTTGTAGTATGTGTAAACAGTTAATAAAAACATTATGCATTCTACAGCCATTTGTAACTCATATTTATCTTGGTTTCCTTGTAATTGCTGTGAAATAGAGTTCCAGATTATTGTTTACCTGCTGTGGTGCAATTAGCACGTTTCTAATAGCTTCAAGATGGAAAACTAAAGCTGAACATCTGAACCTAATTACGGTCCGTGTCACCCATTACAGAAACTGATACTTGTTGCTTTTGACAGAGTTAACAGCCAACAGAATAACAAACATAATGATCTTATCATGCTGCCAAGCTTAAAAGTGTAATTAGTCAAAAATGAATGTAATTTGATTTCTAGAGAGACCGTTATCTGAGGAAGAGGGGGTGTTACATTATGTTTGGGTGAGAGATTAAAAGGAGAGAAAATTAGCTTGTCTTTACAGTGCAAATTCAAAACCAGAAGCCTGATTCATTTTCACTGCATTGTTAAGTATAAAGATTATAAACAGAGTACACCAAGGAAGCATGAAAAAGCTACCGTTTGGGTTTCTGCAGCAGTGACTCACTGAGTCTCTGCCTGCCTGGTGCCCACCAGTCTGCCCTCACAGTCCTCCTCCTCAGGAGGAAGGGGAGAAAATAAGATGAAGAAAGTCATGGGTTGAGATAAGGACAGGAAAAGGATTGCTCAGCCAGTACTGACTTGGGCAAAACAGACTTCACGTGAGGAAGTTTTTTTTGTTTTGTTTTGATTTTTTTTTTTTTAAATAAACTTATCTAACAGTCATTCACACTTATACATGTAAGCAGTGGTCTGGCACAAAGCTCAGATGAATTACAGATTTTTTTCTGCAAGCATAAATGATCTTGACCTGCCATAGCTCAGCATTCTGGCACTTTTCACAAGCATTGGGGGAATATTAATCATGATCTACAGACATTTCATCAGCATGAAAAACAGCACAGTTTAGGAAGGTGTTCTGTTCTTCACTGTTGACAGCCTCTTCCCCTCTAAAGTTACTCAGAATCTGGAACAGCAGCTGAAGGTCAGTCTCCATCTCATTCACTGGTCCCTCTTTTCACCCTGTCTGTCCATATACTTCTACAGTTTGGCAAATCCATAAACTTGCATGGCTCACTTCTGACATACTATGCAGATTACAGCACTGAGCTGTGCATTCATTGTATTTGCTATTTTAAGGAGCCCTAACTGCTCCATCTCCTGAGCCAAAAGCACAGTTCTGATGTGTTTATTGGGTTAAGAGTCTAATTCTCAAAGATCCAAGAGAATCTTGGATTGCAGTCATCAGCAGCTTGCAGTATAACACTATTGAAAAGTTTCCTTTCCCCCACATTTTTCCCCAAGAGGCCAGCTAATTAAGACTTTTCAAATGAAATTTTTGCTTCAATAGACAAGATCAGTTTGAAGTTCCATCATTACTTAATTTGTAAACCTACTTAGATTTGCAAAATGGATTAATTCTCCTGCAACTGTTACAACAAATTGTAAATACCATATTGCTACCTCTGGGTTACACTTGCCAAACATTTTAACGGAACTAGTTTAACAAAAAAATAGAAGAATATTTCATATAATCAGTGGGTTGACCATGAAACCATGGCAACGTTTTGCAAAGTGACTACCAGCCAGTAAAAGCAACTAAAGTAACTGATATTTCAGCTTTCCTTTAATGTGGATACCAATAAACAGGTCTGTTTTGATACTAGACACGAAAGACATAAAGGCAGTGGAGAGAGTAGAGGAAATTACTTGTAGTTCAGCTATAATTGGCAAAAGAGGTGAGGTTTGACCTGGTCATTGCAGAGACATACTAAAAAGCTGAATGCTGGAGGGCTGCACCACCGTCTCCAGTGAAAGAACCACCCTAAGACTGCAAAGAAAATACTTTGGCTTCCTTTCCTTGCATGTACTACATACTTCTTACTCTGTAAAAGAGAGCATAATTCACTGCCTAGGCACTTGCTGTGGTTTGTTTGCAAGGTTTATGTGATTTCTCCTTGCCTTAACCCACTTCCTGGCTTGACAACTAATCCCACAATGTTTTCAAGTCTGCTTGTTTGTTCTAACATTGTGTTGGGTGCCAATTTGAGAATTAATATCCGATGTTTCTGTACTTCTCTTCAAGATTCAAGGATTTTCTTTTTTAGTATGATTTTCCTGACTCTGTCACAAGCTAGTTCTAAAACACTTATGACAAATTTCCACTGTTTCTGAATCATACCATTGTAACACACAGTAGTTGCGTAGGAAAAACAAATTACTCACTGAAGGAAAGAAAAGCAGCATAACAGTGTTACAGTGTCAGAGAAGACCCTGGGCTAGAGCCAGGGCTGTGTCAAGATGAGGTGAACTTTTCTACATACCTTTCCAGAGTCTAAGGCACACTTGTACTTTTAGTAAGAGGGAAGGATACAAAAAACTCATCAGTTTTTTAATGGAATAATAAAAAAAAGAGCTGCTGTATTTCTTGATTTTCCCTAATTTCTTTTTCTTTACATTACTGAATTTCCTGAGTCCTTTCCTTTGGTAAACCATTTTGTTTCCAGAGGCCTCTATTAGGATGATGAATTTCACCACCTCAGGAGCATGCCTTTTCACCTGAGGATTTGAAAGCAGTTGAAATATCATGGTAAAATTCATTATTTTCTGGCTTTCAGTGTATAGTTTAAGTGATCACTGTACATTTAAAGTCCCAATGGAGTCCACTGAGGAGATATCTTTTTCAAGATAAGTGGTTATCATGGCAAAACTTCTTACATCCCAGTAACAGCAAATACTGCTTTTCTGATCATCTTTCAAAAGTTTTTTTTGTCAATTCATGATGCCTGATGTAGTTCCGTAATACACATAAACATATAACATTACTTCACAGATAGAACTATCTTTCAGAAAAATGCATCAATGCATGTGCAATGAACAGTGGACTCATCAGCTCTGCTAAGATGCACTGTATATGTATGTAAACTGAGTAAAGTATGTATGCTTTGTCTGGCATTGCCTCTAGAAAGAAGAGAAACTGAATGTTGTCATTCCTAATTCTGAATGACAGTCGCATATTCTGTAGCATAAATCTCTTCTCTAACTGAACGAATACAAGCTTCAGAATTATTATTGTAAATGACAAAAACCAATGTATTTTCTGATATTATAATTGCTTTTTAGATTTTAAAATGATATTAAACTCTTCAGCTGGTGTATTAAAAAGTGAGATAATGTACTTAAAAACTGTGTCCGAATACACACGAGGGAAAAACTTAAGTTTGCATAGGATGTCTGAAAGATTTGTAAGAAATTGTTACAAAAGATGAAAGTTCTGTGTCAATTCAATCAAAATATAGCTTAGAATCTGTCCTTGATTTCAAGGAGAGTTGTCTCTGTTCAGCATCTCCAGGAATCCAGCCATTCAGTCTGTGTATACATGTAACTAGATTAGAGAATTTGGACCCACATATCTATCTAAGAATCACAGATCTTGTTTCTTTTCTCACTGCCAATGCTAGCTATAACTTAAATACTGTACACCTCCTACCTCTCTTATTGCCTGTACAGTGTATGTTTAAGATGGAAATTCATGATAAACCCTTAGGTCATAAAGCAGTCCCGCACCTTCTGCTGGAGGTGCAAATAATGCACATGACTGCTGAGGATGTATAAAGTATCTGGAAAAGTAAAGATGTCTTTCTGGAGGAGAGAAGAACAGTATTATGAACTCAGCTATAGCATGAAATGCATTGTGGTGAAGATATCCTTCTAGTGGGAAGAAGACTAATGTCTCTCTCCTCTTCACATGAAGTGTGGTACAGCACTAAGCAGATTCACTTCTTTCAGGCTAGAGGCCATGTACTTGCAGATACATGATGACAGGGCAGCAGATACTATACAAATAAATGTATATATACTGCATTCAGTCCACAGGTGTGCAGTCAAAGTGTCTGTCTTCGCAGAAGCATCTTCACTTACTGGGTGTTTAAAATGTCAGACTGGTTATATATATTATATATATATAATGTATATAAACACACACATTTCCAACCCCAGCTAAGTTTCTTGTTCCTTTCTTAATCAGCTGAGTCTCTGAAAGCATGACTGCATTTGATAATCCACAAATGCTAGAAACATCTTCATTTCCTTTTTGACTGTCCTTCAAGAAATTGGCTTTGTTGAGTTTTGGTCAGTTAAAATCATTTCACTGCAATAATTATACGTTCTTTCTCTAGTATTTTAATTAACATAGACAATTCCTGATAGAATGTTTACCTGCATTTCATAGCAAGTGACACACAAATATCCTGAGTGACCCAGCTAATTTAATGGAACAGCTAAATGTTGTAGTTTTAAAATAATTTGATTATTTTGCAGCTAGGTAGCTGGCATTATTTTAAATAGATTTAAAATGAATTTTAATTTCATATAACAATTTATTTCAAATAATGACTACAAATGAATAGATGCTTCAGCATCTCATTCCCAACAGATTTTCTGTTTTGCCAATATCTGATTAAGAAGTTCCAATTCTGCTTAAAAATTGTTAACCACCGCTGCATAGCATCTGACTCAGATGCTGGGAAATACAACTCTTGGCCGTAGTACAGAAGGCGACATCTGCTTAGGTTTTGACTAACATGAGCACAGTCAGAATGTTTGCTGTTAACACAGAGACCTAAAAACTTTAAAAGTTACAACAGTGCCAGTCTTGCAGCATTCCTTGTTAGCTTGAAATTTTCTGAGTTTTACTAGGATCAATTCACATTTAACTTCATCACAAGCAGAAAATAGAAGTAAAGACGATCTTTTATTGCTTTAAGTAATCTCTGAAGAATTTTTCATGCATGGTAACAGTTGTGTATAGCTTTTCTCCAATAAATCTGGGACCCAGTGTAATACTACATGAATTAAGTGGTTCATATATGTACAAAGAGCAAAAAAGTTCAGTTGTAATATCACTCAGGTATATAATTTTAGTAAGAGAAAAAAAAAGTTTTACATGATGAAAAGCAGGGATAAAAAATATACATTGGCATGCCAGTTAGCGAGTAGAAGGCCACTTTGAGCGATTCTAATATTCTTTTCTCTAAGCATCCAAAAATCCCTCCATATTTTCTGTTTTCACATTTTCTCCTTCATCTATCTTGGTTCACAGGATAAGAAAAGAACATATACATAACAAGGCATAATCAGATTGTCCTGGGAAGAAGCGTTTCTTTGCAGGCATTTTCAAGGGATAGCTGTCCTTGCAATAATAAAGAAAATGAAGCAGTGGATGGAAGCTTTAGCAGCAGTCCAGACATTAAGAACTAATCTAAACAGTACTGAAGAAAAGGCTGCACTGTCTGCCTTGTGCACAGGGTGGGAGAGAGGTTGAAATGTACCAAAAAGAGGCAGTAAAATTCTACACCAAATGCCTAGAAGAACCAATATCACGCAGAATGATCTAAATTAAGATCTAACTGAGCCAAGTGTTCTACAATCAAGAGTTCTTTTTGGCCTTATTCATCCCTATCTCATGATTTTTGTTGCCTGATATTGGTCTAGCTTTATTTGGAGGTGTTCATAGCAGAAGGATAATCTTCTGGCATTGTACAATATAAACCTTCTTCAGGGTTGCATGCTCAGCCCACCTTTTTTCCTTTGGGGTTTGTGCATGAGTCAGATTCTTATCTTCTTCAACTCTTTTGCATTTTAAGAGGCCATTGCCCTATGTCTGAATATAGTCTGAATATAGGGGTTTGAATGACTAAACAGGCATTGTAAATCAATTCTACTCTTGGAATCAAGTATCTAGCATCTGGGCATAGCAGTGTTGATTTCCTTGGTCTGTTTGAAATTGGCTTAGTGCAATTCCAGGTGATTTTCTCTTAGACACTACACATTGATCTGCCCTTCATTCTTTTTATTATTCTAGGAAGACTGAACAAGTTTTACAGTGCTTATCTGATGTCCAAATGCATCTCAGCTGCTGCTTTTTAATCTAGGCTGGTAAATGTCACAAAGTTACCCCCATACTGAGTTCATCCCACTATATTTAGCTAGAGCTTCTTAAACGAAAGGCAGCCTTTTCTAAAGACAGCAAGAGACAGAAGCAGCAGCAGTATTACCCTTTCTAATTGATTTTCATGGTTTAATCACTGTCACAGGAAATTATGGTTAATTTGTTTGCATTTGCCTGGTTTTTTTCCTTTTTTTTTTAATATATCTTCCTTCTGTAGATTAAAGAGCTGTTTACTGATTGCTAGTTTTTCCTATTTTATATGTTTATATGTTTTTACTTATACCCTGGAAACAAATACCTTCATAATCCTTTTCAAATTTAAAAGCTTTAACTTTCTTCAGTCCTTCAGTAATTTTTTGACACTGTTCTCAACAGTCTCCAGTTTCCACCATCCTTCTAATCTTATGGAAACCTGAAGTAGATGCATTACTCTACTGTCACCTTATCACAGTCCTACTTTTGCAGAAGTAGTGCTTCATAGTGACAGCATACTGCTTTTTAGGACACAAAATGCTGTCCCTATAGTAAATCTACTACGTTGCATTTGTTATACTGAAATGTTGTGCTTAAACAGGCTTCATTTGTCCAGAAATTCAGAGCTTTTTCTGATTGCTTTCTCCTTATCAGTATTTACCACTTTGTCAGCTTTGTGTCATCTGCAAATATTGTTGGATTGTATTTAAGCACTCATCACTGAGGTGCTAAGAACTTTCAGTCTTCTATCAGGCTCTGCAAATGCTAGAAATACATTTATTTTATGATGATTCCCCTTGAGAATGACATTTTTTCCTTCAGTTAATTGTATCAGTTCTAATCCATCTAACTTACACTTCATGGATGCTGTGTCTCCTCCTCATTTTTTAATCAGATTGCTGTGCAGTGCTAAGTCAAATGTTCCTTTAGTCTATATTATGCCGCTATTATATCTTTATCCACTGTAATTTAAATCCACTCCAAAGATAAGAAATTCATTTGTAAAGACTGTACTGACTGATATTCATTGTGTGCTTCCTCTCAAATTCTTTGAGATATTTTTAGTTCTTGTACTTTTAAAGGCTTAATGGCCAGACCAACAGATCTATAGACAGATTGACTGACACATGAATAAAACTAACACACTGGTTATTCCAGCCTCAGTGCCTGCAAGAGCTGGTTTCCTCAGAGAGACCCATAGCAGCAGTTGCTGCCCATGTAGACCAAGGCTCCTCAGAGGGCAGCTGTCACATGCTGGCATATAGCAGCCTGGGGAGTGTGGGGTGTCTGGGAGCCTGTCAGATGCCTGGAAGCCTAATGGATGCCTGGAAACCTGTTGTCTGTTTTCTTTCCTGGGAAAAAGCAATGGCCCAGACAGAAAAAATTCATGGGTCACCCTGGATCAGCACAGCCAAACAGGATGCTACTTCTGGCCAGGAACATTCACAATATTCCAGAATTTACAAAAAACGAACATCAGCAAGCTAGCTGTCTCCCCAGCTAACACTTCTGCTATTCCAAGTAGCATGAACCGTTTCGGCTTACAATACTTCTCCATCATCCATACAGGCAATTAAAGCCTCGTTTAATTACTAACATAACAAAATGTTGTTTAACATTCATATGCACTCTAATATCTCCTTTTTATGAGTACAAAGCAGTAATACTTATGAAACACTTAACAACTCTATATCTAATGAAGTTTTGCCTGTTCATTCCTTGTTCAAGTATGCTGGCTTTTTTTCTGTTTCCAAGCAATACATCTGTAGTGTGCTATAGAAGTCTAGAAATTAAGTCCTTGCCTATATATTCAAAGTGTTAGTCTGAAACAGCTTGTATCTCATTTCTTTATTGTGCTTTACACAAAGGGAATGTTCTTTATGGCTCTACTTCAAAGGATTTTCCTATTGCTATATTAATCTTGTTTTAATTCTCACTACTTTATTTTCCAGAATCATAAGAAAGCTATTACTGATAATAACAATCATTTTAATTCTCCCTGATGTGAAGGGAACACTCTTATTTTGAAACATTAAGAATATTCATTAGAGAGGAACTCTCTCAAAACAACAAGCTTGATTTTCATTTGATGAAAGAAAGAATTAGGAGTGTTTCCACTGCTCTATGCCTTTCCTTCACAGTATATATCCAGGCATGGTAAAATGAATTCCCTTGAAGTTTGGCACTTTTCTGTTTCAAATAAGAAAATGAAAGAAACATTCACCTCTGTCTTTTGAATTTTATTAATACTCTGGGCCTGAAAACAAACACAGAGACAGTCAGGGCTCTGCCATTGCCAGACCGGTGTCTCTTTTGTGCAAATCTCACTCTTGGGAGAACCCATGCTACCCTTGCTGCTGGATCCAGAATAGGTTCAGGGTACACTGTGCAAGAGCAGTGCTTTTGTGCAGCAATATCTCAATGGTTAGAAAGAGGCCGCTTCTGCACTGTGTGTTACTCTTAACTCAGAGTCAATCACATGATTATTTCTCTTGCATACCTTCAAATACACATGCCTGTAACAAATGAAGAAATTGTCTTTGGCAGGGAGGAGCGCACGGAGCTTTAACTGTGTAAGGTTGCATCAACTACGGCAAAGGTTCAATCACAGGGATGTTAGTTCTCATTCTGTACCACTCAGTTAACAGGCGCTGTAGCAGGATATTTTATTTTGTTTGTTCCTTCATTTTACGTCTATTACTGTCAGAGAACATGACCTAACATTTTTAGAAGTATTGAAATGATGTGGATTTTCCACAGAAAGCAGGATCTCCCAGCACATTCTAACATTCCATGTTTTCACCTCTTCAGAATCCTTGTTCCACAGCTGCAGCCAGTAAGAGAGGAATGCTTTATTTCCACTACTTACCTTTTCCTGGACTTTCTAAGGTGCATTACCAAAAATCATTACAATCTAAGCTGAAGTCAAATGCTGTGAGTAAGTATAAAGAACAAAACATGGAAGAAGGAGCTTAACACAAAAGGTTTTCCTGAATCTTGATTAAAATGAGATATTTCACTCAGTCTCTCTGAAAGTTTCTTCTTCCTCATATTTAGAACTATGCAGAGGAGAATAGTAATAATTTAAGAAGTACTTAGCATTTTATGCATTTTTCATATATTAAAAGGAAAAGAAATCGTCCCATTGAAAGTAGTTTAAATGGCTCTTAGTATTGCGTTGCTTATATTTCACTTGCAGTACACATCTAGCGCACTACTCTTGGAGAATTTTTATACTATTTCAGAATTAATAGGGACACTGAGATCAAGTACCTTGAGATAAAAATTATTCAAAGCTTTTGATATTAATGAACATAGCAGTACAGGAGATCTGAGAAAGTTCAGCGTGAAGCAAATGTTCCACCTGCCTCCTTGAAGCCTGAATACCTGAGCCCAGGTATTCCCAGCAGTGATTTTGAGCAGAGTGAGCATTGCATATTGCATTATACTTCTCAATAGCCTACTGAAGTACTGGCAACCTGCAGATATTGATAAGAGTAATAATAATAGTCTTTCAGTTGGATGACTTTTTTCTTTTTTTGGGGGGATGGGTGGGGAAGAGTTGAGTGTCTCTCTCAGTTTTACTCACTGAATGCAATAAAAGGACTTTGGATTATTTATGCTCCAAAACACTAAAAAATTACTTTGTGATTTCAAGTCCATTGGAATACACCTACTTTAGCTTAACTGAGACCGATAGTAGTTTGTTTCTCCTGAAGCATATATCCCAGTACTACACAATCAACAATATTGTATTTTATCCTGTGTAAAGACACTACTAATCCAATTTTTCAGTTTACTCCCACCTAATGTGAAATCATTAGCAAGATGATTTTTTGCCTATGAACTGCTCGTGTTTAAGCTGTAACATTTTAAGTGTTACAGAACTAAGAAATGGAAACTGCCAGTTTCCATTTTGCATGAAGTAGTAGAATACTGGTTACTAATTGAAGCTCCTTAAACCTCACAAGACTTGTCCACATTTATGAGTACTCTGAAGACGGACAGTCTTCAATACTAGATCAGAAATAAATGAAAACAGAGAGAAAGTAGTAGAATTTACCATTTAAAGCAGTGGAAACAAAGACAAAGATTAGGCACCTAAATCCTGTTGAAATCTAGCTTCAGCTAAATACCTTAATTTAAAGGCCAGGTAATAAAAGGATTGTACATACGCAATTCAGTCACATGCTCAGAAGCACACTGGCTAACTAGGAAAATGATGTGTGAATACTTGGTATTAAAATATCAGATATTATGACTTGTGGAACACTTTTGTATCTAGACCCAAGTGTATCGTAGGAAATACAAATAAATAATTGCCTCTAACTAGTTTTCAGATAACCCGAGAAAGATATATTAACCGCAATTGAATAATAAGGAAGGAATAACTTACCCTACTCTGGAGATAAAGGCTCACTAGAAAACTCCCCAGAGGAATCTCCAGGTGGATATACCTCTCTCTTGGCTGCCAGCCCTTAAATGAGGTTAGGGAGGGGTGGACCTTAGGTCCAACTGTTCTGGTTGCACAGGTGAATTGCTTCCACCTGAGATCCCAGGGCTGCATCGTCTCTTCACCAGGTGCCCAATCACTGGTTCAGGATGTAACCTAACAGTTCCCATACACGAAGAAATAATAAAAGTTGGTAAAGTGTTTGAAACTCGACAATATATTTTTCTTATATATTGTTGACTGCTGATGACTCTTAATTTACCCTCTCAGAACACCTTATATGTACATTTATCCTTAAGCAGGAGATAAAAACATCTGATAATATATTATTGTCGTCAGACTAATATAGTCATCATGAATGATCTAATTTATCCAAATTCTACTGAAGCACATTTTACAGAAATGAAACTGAAAATTTAATTCCATCTTTATCAGTAATAAGGATAAAAATACCGCAGTTATCTGATTAAAATATTATCTTCTAAAGCTTTTTAGCTGCTTATTTTTTGAAATCTGCACACAAATATTGTCTCAAAAAGCACTGATAATATAAATATTTTTCAATTTTAAAAAGTTCCTATAAACAGAACAAAATAAAAAAAAACTGCAAGATTTTTATAATCTAATAACATCAGCTACCTTTGGAAATAATCTTTTTCTAATTAGTACTTGAAATACAACAGTAGGCACAATATAAGATGTATGAAGATCTTTACAGAAAAAGAAACTACAACCCCACCATGAGTATTTCACATAGTAAGGACTGTACTTTACTGTGTAGCAAAATAGGTACTTTACATACTTCTATTCCAAGCTGGGGCAAGACAGACAGATAGACAATTAAAATTCTATTGTTTTCTGACCCAAAGACAGATTTACATAGTTACCAAGACATAGTTATCTGAAGTTTCCACTGTTTTTCACCTGATATAGATTCATAGAATCGCCAAGGTTGGAAATGCCCTCCAAGATCATCTAGTACAACCATCCACCTACCACCAATATTTCCCTTCTGAACCATGTCCCTTAGTCCAGCATCTAAATATTTTTTGAACATTGACAGTGATGGTGAATTAACCACTTCCCTGGACAGCCTGTTCCAGTGCCTGGTCACTCTTTCAGCAAATAAATTTTTCCTAATATCTAACCTGAACCTCCCCTGGTGCAACTTGAGGCCATTACCTATTGCTAGTTATGCAAGAGAAGAGACTGACCATCACCTTGCCACAGCCTCTTTTCAGGCAGTTATAGAGAGTGATATACCTACCCTAAGTCTCATCCTCTCCAGACTGAGCAATCCCAGTTTCCTCTGCTGCTCCTTGTAAGACTTGTAGGCTCATATTCTTCTAGACTCACAACATCTCTTAAAATATAAAAATTAACTGTAAGCTAAAAGATCTCCCAAAAGAGAAGATAAAGTTCTACTATAGTGCATAACACAGTTTCTCATTTTTTTCTCATAAACTCAGCTGGCCCCCTGTCATGGTTTTATGATTTTTGGTTATTGGAATTCCACATCATAACATCATGTAGTGTATGTACCTGGTTCTCAGAAGAGAAGGACTACTACATTCCCCAGGGGACTTTGCTCCTCTGTTACCATTTCTGGACAGAGGGAAAAGATAAAAACTTGCAGATCACGAGACCTTGCTCTCTTTCCGCCCGTCTCTCATCCTTGCAGCATCTCGCTCCCCAGCCGTCTTATCGTCGGTAGTAGAGTAAGGCCTACCTTGATTTTGGGACATTCTCTCTCACTGTATTGGATTTATCAGCTTAAATTGTAATTATATTGTATTATAGTGTGTTGTTTTGCATTCCGATATCTTATTTAGTAAATTAGTTTGTTTCTCCTCAGATTGTTGCCGCTGTTCTTTGCTCTCAGGCCCATTTCCCTACCCTTTTTTTTTTTTTTTCCCCTTTTCCATTTTCCCTTTCCCTGGGTGTGGGTCTGTGGGTCCCCCGTCCCATTCGTCACAAAACCGGGCTGAGCGCCCGTAAACCATTGACACCCCTTCATTTCATCTATGGGTAGACACTAGACGCTATCCTTTGTATAGAGAGACCCCATGAAGTTTACTGCTGTGCAAAGCAGCCATCCTGATCCCCATGGAGAAACAAAGCAGGAGCACTATTGCTCTGTGTGATTGCAGCCAGAAAAGAAGCTTGAATTTGGGAAGGAAGAGAACTTTCTGATACTGGAAATATCATACTGAGCAAAGTATGAACGTGCTGGTAGGGTTAGGAGGTGTTCTTTGCTGCCTGTTGGGCAGAGATGAAAACTGTAATCAGGTATGGAGGAACACAAGGAAGGAAAATTGGGCCCAGAATCTACTGAAAAGGGATGAAAGAACTTGAGAAAAATTGAGGTGTTATACATTGCTTGTAAGGGAAGAGACTCCAAATCTCAAAAATCTGTGGTAATCCCAGTATGAAGGTTCCCAGTTAAAGCAGTTCCCATAATCTATTTTCCATACCCAACATCTTTTCCAGGTATAATTTTACATTCTCTCTGACTTCTATGTTCATTACATCTTTTTTAAAACTCACTCAAAAATGTTGAATTTTCTCACTCCCAGTGGAAGTAACTCCCAATTGAAGTAGTAAAAGGCACTGATCACGTTAAAAAATGACTTAATAACATTCTTGCCTCTTCCCAGAGATTGTCAAATGTCTCCTTACCACACAATCCCACCGCGGTAGTAGCTGCCTAATTAAAATTCTATGTAACTCTTTGAAAAATAAAATTGTATATACTCTATTTTAATATCTTGTTTCCCTTGGATATTTACTAAATGCTGCATCTGTATAATATCTGTGGTCTCACAATGCCTAGTGACCATTTTTCTTGCAGACTGCTAGGAGCATATCTCATTGTTGTAGTCATATCCAGCAGCTGTGCCCTGGTACATACCTTCTCATTTAGGGATAAGTGTATGAAGATGTCAGATGACATTTTGCACAAAGTATCTAGAGCAATTAGTCATCAAAGAAAAGGTAAGGTTTCTTCTATGAAGGGAGCTTCTTGCTGCAAAGAAAAGGAAAGAAGCATGGCAAGAAGATCCATGCTCCCCTGCTACATTATTAATAGAAAACATCTCAAAAACATAAACCATGATTTGCCAGCAGGTATGAGCCAGGATCTGTGTGGAATTTTTCCTCCTTTAAACATATAATGCCTTCCAGTGCTTAATTGGAATGACAGAACTATTCATTGCTAATGCTGCCCTCAGTGCTCAATCTGTCCCTTCATGAATGATGCATCTGGAGTGGAGCTTCAACAATTTATTGTTTTGAGTCTTTTTGACACAAATGAGCTCTCTGAGATCTTTCAAGTGTCATTCAAGAAGTCTAAGACAGGCCTTTTCAATCATCAGTTTCCTATAAGCATATGGTACCTTTGAAATTTCCATGAAACTTTTTTCTTGTCAAGTACATATTTAAAGAAAGCATGATTTATCACTTCACTACATGACACACAGCATATGGTTAAATTGCCTTCAGGATATTTAGTTCATTGAACACATAGGGCTTACTTATGGTTTTTACCATTGTCAACGGTTTACGGGCGCTAGGCCCGATTCCGTGACGAAGGGGACGGGGGACCCACGGGCCCACGTCCCGGGAAAAGGGGAAAAGGGAAAAGGGTAGGGAGATGGCCCTGAGA